>NC_089742.1:57666770-57681770 GCF_040412425.1 Macrobrachium rosenbergii
TCTCTCTTTCTCTTGTGTACTATAAGACTGATGGCTTCTTTTGAAACAGCCAGGGGACCGGTTCTCATTCTTTCCCATCCAACCTTACGACGTTCATTTTTGTTTTTCATCATTCGACTCATTGTGGCGTTGCATGATTAATAGGCGAGTCGTCCAGACTCTTTAGCTTCTGCTTTCTTCAGAAACTCTTCTTTTTTCTTGATTAATGATGTTTTTTGGTCTGTGTTCATTAGACTGCGTATCCATGTGGAGTACATAAAACTTGACGTGACTTTGAAGGTATAATTCTTCACTTTGGTAAAGTACTCATTTGGAATTCCTCAAACTGTCTGTGAACGTAGAATTTCGGTCGCTAACACCAGTTGTCTTTAGCTTAGTATATTAAATTTTAGGGTTGTAAGCTCTGAATGTCGAGCAGCTCCTTCAACACTATACAGGGATTATTGATTATGTATGCATCTTCTTCTTTCGACCTTATTAATCATACTGTATAGCAGGGTCGGCCGCTCGAGTCAACTTTCTCCATCCATTTCTCTTCCTTGCATCTTCTTCCCCCAGTCCCACCTCACCCATATCCCTCCTCACTAATCCATCCATCTGATCGGCTGATGCCCCACACTCCTCCTCCCCATCACTGGCATGTTCTTAGCTCTCTTGATTGGTTCCACCTCCTCTCCTCTTACTACATGGCCAGTGCATCTGAGACGAGCTTCCCCGGCCTTTTCCTTTACATTACATATACCACACATTCTTCTTATATCTTGACTCTCCCTCCTTTCCAGTAGTGATATTCCAGCAATCCATCTCACCATCCTCATCTCAGTTCTTTCCAACAGTCCCTCCTCTTTCCTCTTAAGTGCCCAAGTGCATGTCGTTTCTCATATATTTGGAATATTGTCTCGTACTCTTCATCTAAATACATGTCATTCTAAAAAACTCTCTTTTCGACGTTTCGTGGTCTGGTTAGACTTACATAGAGACTGTTTTTGTAAAGCTGCATTTGTGAGGAAGCCTTTCAACGTGAAGCTTGTAAATTATTTCTTATAATTATCTCCACTTCCTTGGTCGAATGCCACACCTCATTCATTACATGTTCACAGAAACAGTTTCGAAATTTTGGACTGCCAACTGTTTTGACGAGGTTCTTCTAAATGTCGAAAATTCTTTTTTTTCTTCTTTGCACTGCCAACTGTTTTGACCTCGTTCCTCTAAATGTCGAATATTCTTTATCTTCTTTGAACTGCCAACTGTTCTGACTAAGTTCTTCTAAATGTTAAAAGTTCTTTTTTTCTCCTTTGCACTGCCAACTGTTTTGACCAAGTTCTTCTAAATATCTCAAATTCTTTATCTTCTTTGAATTGCCAAGTGTTTTGACGAAGTGTTTCTAAATGTCTAAATTATTTTTCCTTCTTTGAACTGCCAACTGTTTTGACCAACTTCTTCTAAATGTCAGAATTTATTTCTTCTTCGAACTGCCAACGTTTTCGACCAAGTCCTTATAAATGTCGAAAATTCCTTTTCTTCTACGTTGTTTCTCCCCAGTCCTCCAGAGACTGTTTGTTCAAGAGGCAGGTCTTTCGTTCTTCACCATAGAGAAGTTTTTCTACATTTTTATTCCTTTTGCCTTTCATTTCGTTTAGGATTAAACTACGTTTGAGCCGCTATATCCTGGTATGTTTTTCATTCATAAAAAAATTGATTTATAGTTATGAATTATCATGATACAAACATACACACACACAGTATTTTATACACACACACACACACACACATATATATATATATATATATATATATATATATATATATATATATATATATATATATATATATATATATATATATATATAATATACATATACTGTATGCCGTAAATGTGTGTATGTGTGGTGACTGAGTGAGTGAGTGAGTGTGTGTGCAGCTCACACGTATACACATACATACGGAAATAAAAGTGACATAATACTCGGGTAACTTCTCCATTCATCGGTAGTGCCGTGGAACAGAAAAGGTCCATTTTACGTCTCCTTTACAAAATGAGACGAAAGTTAATTAGGTTAAAAAAAAAAAAGTTGCTAAAGGAGGATGTCCCACCACCAAATGAATTAATTGTGTTAGAGAAAATGTCATGGCAAATCAGTTTCTTTGAAGACCGTAAAAAAAAAAAAAAATTGAAAAGGAAGTAGGGGAGGAGGAGGAGGAGGAGGAGATTCTGTTGAGTTTAGAGTCTGAAGGAAAGTAGTTCTCGGAAGGATTAATTTTGGAAGTCTCTTTCACTGCTCATTGAAGTAGGCTGGAAGAGGAAACCTTTTACCCTTCAAGAGATCGAGGATGAACGGGGACACTGTGAACGAGATCTCTAAAACGACTTTCAAAATATTGAGAGAGAGAGAGAGAGAGAGAGAGAGAGAGAGAGAGAGAGAGGAGAGAGAGACGTTCAAGTATTGATTAGAGAGAGAGAGAGAGAGAGAGAGAGAGAGAGAAAGAGTGATGGATGAATGGTTGGTTTTAGATTAAGTTGTCTTTATACCATTACGGGCCCTTGGCGTAAGGGCAGCCCGAAAGAAAGGTAGAGTGCTAAGTGTATAAGAGGCCTTGTGTGAATCTTCTAGACTCATCAGCCAACTGAGTTGGAAAGAAAACTGATGCTGAATCGTAATACTGATACGATATAAAAAGGTATGCCGAAGAATCAACATGTTATGTACTTGTGTACCCCTTTAGTGGGTTAGTGCCGTCAGTGCACCTCATATTTTGCACTGCAGCCATTACTTAAGGATCTTTGCAGTGTCCCTTCGGCCCCTAGCTGCAACCCCTTTCATTCCCTTTACTGTACTTCTGTTCATATTCTCTTTCTTCCATCTCACTTTCCACCCTCTCCTAACAATTGTTTCATAGTGCAACTGCGAGGTTTTTCTCCTGTTACACCTTTCAGTCCTTTCTACTATCAATTTCCCATGCTGCGCTGAATGGCCTCATAGGTCCCAGTGCTTCGCCTTTGACCTAAATTCTATATTCGATTCTATTCTATACTTGTGTACGAAGTTAAAGTATATTAGTAAAGACTTTTTGTAAATCTTCACAAATATATTTTAACTTCGAACACAAGTATATCGCTGTGGATCCTTCGGCTTATTTGATGCATCACGTCACTGTGATTAGTTTTTTATAAAAAAAAAAAAAAGTATATTTGACCCTCGCAAAAACAATGCAAGATCAAGGATCACTGAGTAATAGTAAGTGATAGGATCAGTAACAAAATTAAGATGTAGGTTTGCCTCTTATAAACTTTATAGAAATATTATACTACAAAAAAAGTCTGTTCAATTACGTTTAAAAGGAATGAAAGAGTGAAAAATGAAAGAAGGCTTTGTCTGAAGGAGCTCTTTCCCTCTTACCAACAAAACCAATTTCGTCGGCGCAGTCGTGGACAGGCATTTGGAGATTCGCAAAATACTGTCATTGTAAGTGTCTCTAGTGGCAGAAGTTAGCGACTTAACTTTGGTGTTGTTAAAAATTTCGGGCAGATTTGAGAACAGCGGAAAGAGAAACCGGTGGCGGGATTGGAATGGCAACGGGAGAAAGTCTTCCCAGCGAAGAGGCGCAACGAATGCCACTTCGGGATGAGATGAGGAGACTGGGCTCTGTGCACATTTGTTTTTCGTTTTTCTCCCTTTCGTTGTTGCTGGGACAAAAATTGGGAAGACAGTTACATTAACTTTTGATAATCGCGTCAGATATACTTGGCCAAAGAACTGAAATTGAAGTCAGCTGGACTACAAATCCAAATAATAATGTATACCATTGGTAGGCATGACGTAGGCCTAGTTAGCGTTATGCAGATTTTTCGAAAGCAAAGCTTTGCAAATTTTTCCAAAGCAAGGCTTTCGTGCAAAGTTGTATTTAGAGAAAAAAAGCGGCATCGGACTTCTAATAGATGCCCTATGGTACTGGCAGAAGGAATTGCCCTGTTCAAATATGCCGAGGAGGATTTTTAAAGGGAAGAATTTTGAGATTAAGAGCAGTGATCCTCTTGAGGATTAAATAATTCCCTCGTAAAACGAGAGAAACTGCTAAGAAATGCAACAGAAAAGCCCACAATCAACGCTCAAAAGTTTTGGCTTCTTAAGATGTGCTCCCTTTTTCGTTGTATCTGCACAATAATCAAACTGATTTTGATGCTATAATAAATTTCGATGGAAAATTTGATATGTATGTTTTTAAACATGCATATGTTCATCACACATACGGCACAGTCTGTTTAACTACCCTATATGCAAAAATGTCTTAGACAAGTATGGTCCTGCGTGTACTTATGTTCTATTCTACTGTAAATTTGGATACATAAAAGCTTTTACGAATAGCATAATACGCACTAATATATATATATATATATATATATATATATATATATATATATATATATATATATATATATATATATATATATATATATATATATATATATATATATATATATATATATATATATATATATATATATTCATGTGTGTGAAGATAGAGGGAAAAGAAAAAGGGTTGCAGTTACGCAAGAGTTAATTCCTTGAAAACTAGACCTAGAAAATGTGCCACCTGAATTAGCACTGACGTAAGCGGCTACTAGATCTTTTCGTTTTAATTAAAGGAGCAGAAAAATATCCTTCTTTGGCATGTTTTTTTTTTATACTTTTTATACAGTCAAGGAGTTTAAGGAAACCATCAGAAATTCATTTGGCTCTTAGCATAAAAAAATGTGGCTAATTAAGGAAGGTGGCGTCTCGTATGGGTAGAGGTTCAATATCGGCTGCGCAAGGTACTGGAAAACTCTGGAGTTTTAATTAGTTGGAGGAAAAAAGCTTTTATTGTTAAAAGAACAGAATTTATGGCCTTCGCCGTAGGATGACGATTGCTTTACCCCCGATATCGATATTGGATGGAGGTGACGTATTCTCTGTGTCTTGTTTTCGTTTGTCTTCCCAAAGAGTAATTACCAAAAGGGCGGGGGGAGGTGGGGGGGACAGGTTTCTCTGCAGCCTCCCTTCGTTCCTTAGCTGCAACCCTTTTCATTCCTTTTACTGTATCTCCTTTCATATTCTTTTCCATCTTTTTTTTTCCACCCTCTCCTATCAATTGTTTCATAGTGCATCTGCGAGGGTTTCCTCCTGTTACACCTTTAAAACCTTTTATTCTCAGTTTCCCTTTCAGCGCTGAATGACCTCCTAGGTCCCAGTGCGCGGCCTTTGGCCTAAATTTTGTATTCCATACCAAAGGAACTAAAAAAAAAAGTAGTGATTAATTTCAAACCTTTGGGAAGTGTAGGCTATGGACTAATCAATAATCAGTTAGCACTGAAGACGAATCTGGGTGATTCGCTCTCTGGGTGTTTTCTAGTTTCGGCTAGATATGTAGCACATTTTAACAGTGACATGTTGCCTTGTATCAGTATATTAATCTAAACCTTGTACTTTCTTCTGCCTGCTCTTGTACATTCATAAAACAGGGACGCACCTGCATATTTTCGATAATACAAATTAGATTTTGCTTTGCATTTTAGGCGTATAGGTAGACTTGTATAATGTGTTGAGTAATCTTAATTCATAGTTTATGCACAATTAGCTTCTGAAAACTGTAGACATTTTTAAATAAGTAGATTTTTGTCTAAAAACAAGTTATTTACAAATCCTACCGTGCCGCAATTTAAATAGAGATTACTAATGCAAATTAGCATCTCTGTTCTGTTTCTTTCAATTTCGGTCCAACATCTCCCATTCGATATTCCTGCGGAGAATCGATGATATATCTGGTTCAGTCCTTCAAACGGCGCCCGGAATAGCGACATGGAAATATCGATTGAAGCGAGAATACGCTCAGATAAGGGAGAAGTAGCCTTTATCTCCTCGGCAGTAGAGCCTATTATTGGCTCTCGTTCTCCTTCTTAATGAATGCGGGAACGCTCTGTCGTCTTTCGTAATTTATAGATGACTCTCCGGAATCACCTAAGCCTGCTGAGTGATTGCAGTAAAGACTTTTTGAAGGCGTATGTTAAAGGCTGATTCACATTATACCATCACGTCACCGACACGTCACGTCACCGTCCCATCAGCCGTGCCGTGTATTCACACTATCCATCGCAATCCCGTTCAGTTCGTGGCCAACCTCAGCGACTCACAGCTTTAGCGGTAAGAAATTTGCATAAGCACCGTCACGTCACGTCATGTCACGTCACGTCACGTCAAAATATTCTTTCCAAGAAAACGTGTTGTGATGTGACGGTGGATGTCGTGTGCTTGATGGTGAACGTGACGTGATGGTATGAACAAGTACATTTGATTACATGTAAGAAATTCTCACGTACTTTGACGTGACGTGATGTTATAATGTGAATTAGTCTTACCATGATGAATTAATTTTTTTCCCATGTTGAAATGATCAAGATAGATAATAAAGAGTGATAAGTTACATTGAACAATGTACCCTCAGTCTAAGACTCTGTGAGGGATTTCGTTATCTTACCATATTCAATACAGATTTTCTTATAGGTAATGATGAGCGGTAAGTTACAATGAACAATTTACCCTCAGTCTTTGCCTAATAAGCATGGTTGCCCATTCCCTTCTTTGGCTACATTTCGTTCTCAGAGTCCTGTTTTCTCCTCCTTCTCATTCACTACCTGGTGAAATGATTATGCTCCTATTTGGATTTTGGACTTTATTCTTAAGGCAAGAAAGTAACTGTTTGTTATATCTATTTTTCATCTGTTTCTTCCCTTAACCCTTTCCCCTCCGCACCTAGCTGGAGAGATAACTCGCCGGAATAAAGTAAAACGAGTAAAAAATGCTCCGAAGTTTCTTCGACGCAATCGAGTTTTCTGTACAGCGTTTAATGCTGTATGAAACTCTCAGCCACGGCCCATGAAACTCTCAGCCGCGGGCCACGAAACTTTCAGCCACGTCCCGGTGGTGGCCTGTGTTGTTGGCACCTACAGCAGTGCCATACGCACGATCATAGCTAACTTTAACCTTTAATAAAATGAAAACTACTGAGGCTAGAGGGCTGCAATTTGGTATGTTTGTTTATTGGAAGGTGGATGATCAACATACCAATATGCAGAGCCTCAGTAGCTTTTAAGATCTGAGGGCGGACAGAAAAGGTGCGGACGGACAGACAAATAGCCATCTCAATCGTTTTCTTTTGCAGAAAACTAAAAGTGACCTAAATTAGCATACCTTAGCGCCTAAATCCACCTCCCTATACGTAAATCAGCAGAACCCCGTGGAGGAGTACTGCCGTCAGTGCACCTCACGTGGAGCACTGTAGGCATTACTAAAGGGTGGTTGCAGCAACCCGTTAGACCCTACCTGAACCCACGCAGCTTTTTACTTTACCTCCATTTCCTCTTCCTTTCTTTAGTCTCGCTGTCCAACCTCTCTAACTGTTACTTCTTGTAATTGGAACTTCAGAAGTTCAATTGAAGATGCAATGCATGACTACCTTAATACTGTTCTCCTTTCATTTTAACACATTTTTATCTATATATTAATTTATTAATTTATGTTTTCGGTTTTAATAAGCGAAATCTATTCTTTCCGTACTTCCCTTTAACTCATCTTACTTCTTTCTAATGAACACCATATTCTTTTGAAGCTTGAATTCCAATTCAGTGGCCTCTGTGGAACTCATCTTACTTCTTTCTAATGAACTCCATATTCTTTTGAAGCTTGAACTCCAATTCAGTGGCCTCTGTGGACTTGTTCCATATGAATAGGGTTCATCCTCTGAATAATAATAATAATAATAATAATAATAATAATGATAATGATAATAATAATAATAATAATAAAAGTATATCTTAGTTTAACCAGACCACTGAGCTGGTTAACAGCTCTCTTAGGGCTGGCCCGAAGGATTAGATTTATTTTACGTAGCTAAGAACCAACTGGTTACCTAGCAACGGGACCTACAGCTTATTGTGGAATCCGAACCACATTATGACGAGAAATGAATTTCTATCACCAGAAGTAAATTCCTCTAATTCTTCATTGGCCGGGCGGAGAGTCGAACGCTGGGCCAACAGCGTGCTAGCTGAAAGCTCTACCCACCCTTCCAATGAAGAACTAATAATAATAATAATAATAATAATAATAATAATAATAATAATAATAATAGCCGAAAGCTCTACCCATCCCTCCAATGAAGAACTAATAATAATAATAATAATAATAATAATAATAATAATAATAATAATAATAATAATAATAATAATAATAATAGCCAAAGCTCTACCACCCCTCCAATGAAGAACTAATATGTAATAATAATAATAATAATAATAATAATAATAATAATAATAATAATTGTGTAGCTATGAACGTCTTCTTTCAGTACCACCTTTAGATCCTTGTATTTCGCTTCATTTATTTTATGCTTCTCTTTGTATAGCCGTATAACCACTCCGACTTCCTCATTTCACTGCCTTGAGCGAAGAATGGTCTAAGTGCCAGCTCTTGGCTTGACAGCTTAAACTTCCCAAATTCAACATCGGCAGAATAAATGGAAAAGAAATGGGTAGGCGCGTGACTTTTTCGTCGGTTAAATAAAACATGTCCTTGAAATTGAATCACCGTAAAACTTCGGTGAGATGAAGAAAGTTGAGGCGAGTGCCACGTCTTATTTAAGGAATTGCTCAAATTGATTCATTCCCGGTTTCACAATTTCCAGAGCGTGAGTTAGAGTCTGTCTCTTGACCCAGGAAATGGTGCTGGAAAATCTGGTGAGACTATACATATGATGAAGTGCAGATGATTTTATCCTAGGTATTGGCTTTATTGTCTCTGCGTCTTTTTAGTTTTATCTTTTTATAAGCTTATCCTGATAGTTTTATTCGAGCCTCCTGATATAACTAAAAAAAATATTTAGCTTTTTTTTTATGTGGAGGTCAAAATGAGCAAACACCTTGATGCCATAATATATATATATATATATATATATATATATATATATATATATATATATATATATATATATATATACAAATAAACACATAGGTATGTATGTATACAGTATATATATATATATATATATATATATATATATATACATACATACATACATATACATATTCATATACATAAGGCAACGAAGACTTCGTAACTACTCAATTTCATCACTCAGGGTGGCCGACATTTATTACTAAAAACCTTGAATACGGATCGGAAATAAATGAAGAATTACTAACCCACAATGGGCTAGGCGTTGGAGGTAGTAATGATGATGGTTTGGGATATTTATGAACGATTTTGACAATATTTTTTATTGTGGTCCCTTGATTCTCTGATGTACAGTAGATTCTAACTGACACCTTCTTTCACTGTGACCTTCCTTTCTTAGGTTCTTATTTTAAAAGTAGATGGCTGTCCTGACGTAGCCTGGCCTTGCCAGAGTTACTTAACTGTGATCCATTACATTGGGAGTACAAATAGGACTCGAAAACGCTCTAGAGGAAGGGTCTCTTTAAAACTGTAGGAAATTCCACCCGTATTGTCGAAACATTTTTTTGGAGTTATTCGAAAATCTTTTTATAATGACAGTCCAAATTTATGTAACGAAATAATGTAAATTATTGAAATATTGTGATACTATGAGTCTTTTTCACATCCTTTCATTTGCTTGCTTAGTTTTCTGTAAAAGAACACTGTTGAGATGGCTTTGTTTGTCCGTCCGCACTTTTTCTGCCGCCCTCAGATCTTAAAAACTACTGAGGCTAGAGGGCTGCAAATTGCAAATTGGTATTTTGCTCATCCACCCACCAGTCATCAAACATACCAAATTTTAACCCTCTAGCCTCAACAGTTTTTATTTTATTTAAGGTTAAAGTTAGCCATAATCGTGCGTCTGGCAACAATATAGGACATGCCACCTCCGGACCGTGGTTAAAGTTTCATGGGCCGCGGCTTATACAGTATTACACCGAGACCAGTGGAAGATTTATTTACGGTGGCCTTGATTATACGCTGTACAGAAAACTCGATTGCGCCGAAGAAACTTCGTCGCATCTTCTACTTGTTTTTAGTAGCAACTAGATAACTGCTGAAAAACTTTCGAAGTAAAATGTTCAGCGCACGTAACTCCCACTCATAAATACACTTCGAAGATTGCTAAAGATTCGAGACTCTTACACGGAAAAGTCGTAAAGAAATTCAGGACCCACAAAAAATCTTGAGTGGATTTGCTGTAACGGAAATCTATCCCAAGAATTCCTCGGGGTTTTAAAATGTTTCTTATGAAATTCTGTCCTCTCTGCCAGCAGGTAACTACTGAGAAAATGCTGAGGCGTTTCTTTTGCAATATGTGCCGTTGACATGATTCAAGGAAGTGTGAAAAGGAAGAATGATTTCGGAGCTGTTATTGAGACAAAGTTTTATTCTTTGAAATTCTCAAGCTCCCTCGAGCCAGGTCACTTACAGTATTTTTCCTTGTTGTTTTGGTTTTGTCTCTACTATTATTGTTTTAATTATTACACATACACAAGCGCTTGCACACTGACGCTTAAAATGAATATATGTATGTATGTATGTAGATATATATATATATATGTATATATATATATATATATATATATATATATATATATATATATATATATATAATGCCTTTTGTAGGGCGAACGTACTAGAGTTTTATCCTCAGAATAATTAAACGGAAGCATACGATAAATAAATCGCAATGACTTTGGAGAATTTATTAAGAAATACGTCAAGTGATAGAGGGAGACAGATATAGAGATTTTCGAAAGGAGTTGAGTCCCAAGAAATCGATAAGTTTCGAGAGAGCATCAGGGAGAATGAGAGCGTCAGGGAAAATGAGAGCATCGGGGAAAATGAAAGCGTCGGGGAAAATGAGAGCGTCGGGGAAAATGAGAGCATCAGGGAAAATGAGAGCATGGGGAAAATGAGATTATCAGGGAAAATGAGAGCATGGAGAAAATGAAGGCATCAGGGAAAATGAGAGTATCGGGGAAAATGAAAGCATCAGGGAAAATGAGAGCGTCAGGGAAAATGAGAGCATCGGGGAACATGAGAGCTTCAGGAAAAATGAGAGCGTCGGGAAAGTGAGAGCGCATGAGGGGAAAATGAGAGCGTCAGGGAAAGTGAGAGCTTCAGGGAAAGTGAGAGCGTCAGGAAAATGAGAGCTTCGGGGAAAATGAGAGCTTCAGGGAAAATTATAGTATCGGGGAAAATGAGAGCATCAGGGAAAATGAGAGCATCAGGAAAAATGAGAGCGTATGAGGGAAAATGAGAGCAGGGAAAATGCCTCGTAATGATTTTCTTTTGGTAGTCTTTAATAAAGAGATAATTAACTAGAGAAGAGTAACAGTAAAGGAATCCTGTAATAGTTTTCGTTTGATAGCGAAAAGATGAATAGATGACAAGAGAAGGAGGATAAAGTGAAGGAAAGATGAATGGATGACACGAGAAGGAGGATACAGTGAAGGAAAGATGAATGGAAGATGAATAGATGACAAGGGAAGGAGGATACAGAGAAGGGAAGATGAATAGATGACACGAGGAAGATACAGCGAAGGAATGATGAATAGATGACTCGAGAAGGAGGATACAGCAAAGGAAAGCTGAATAGATGACACGAGAAGGAGGGTACAGTGAAGGAAAGATGAATAGATGACATGAGAAGGAGGATACAGCGAAGGAAAGATGATTAGATGACACGAGAAGGAGGACACAGTGAAGCAAAGATGAATAGATGACACGTGAGGGAGGGTACAGTGAAGGAAAGATGAATAGATGACATGAGAAGGAGGATGCAGTGAAGGTATTACCTTGTAAAAGCTGACACAGTGAAGACACCTTTTGTAAAAGGTGTGTAGGGTAGCTCGTGATAGATAGATAGAAAAAGATGGTACAAGAATAAAAAGGACTTTAAAGGTACTCTTATAACATTATTGGATAAAGCAGGAGAGATACCGACAATCAAAGGGGTGAACAGAGAAATGTAGCAAAGAAAATATCAATTCACAAGCAGGCGAACAAGGAAATCTGACAGAGAAAATAGTAAGACAACTTATTAGATTAAGAGAGATAATAAAGAAGTGGAAAAAATCACGCGCCCGTTTTATGATGTG
Organism: Macrobrachium rosenbergii; assembly: GCF_040412425.1. Taxonomy (NCBI): domain Eukaryota; kingdom Metazoa; phylum Arthropoda; class Malacostraca; order Decapoda; family Palaemonidae; genus Macrobrachium; species Macrobrachium rosenbergii. The sequence goes on from NC_089742.1 coordinate 57,678,907, forward strand.
AAAGTCAGAATATTATCCCAACATATTTTATCGTTCCGAACTTTTTTGAAAAGTGCCGAACATGTTATAGTCCAAAATATTACATTCTTCCCGTTCCTTAATAACATGAGGGTAAGAATATTCTCCCTACCCCTTTTATCATTCACATGAACGCCTGAATAGAACCCAATATGTTTTCGGTGAAGAATATCATATTCTATCATATTCTCACCGCGACTTGATAACGCGGAGATAAGAATATTCCCTCACCGGATTTCGTCAAAGTAGAGGAAAGGAGGGAGACGGAACCACCTCGTATTTTTCGGCGCCCGACCCTCGCTCCTCCCTCCTCCTCCTCCTCCTTCTCTTCATTTATCCTGTAAGGTGAAAGCCTTTGTCCACTGGACCCGGGTATTGATTGACCCCGACGGGGACCGGGCCCCGGGGTGGCGCGTCTTTCCCCGAAATTTATTTTACCTGCTTTGCGATTATTGCTTTTTTTTTTTTTTTTTGGCGCGCTCCTTATCTTCGGCGGACTTTTACCTTGCCACCTCGCCCTTAGGATTTCGCTGAATAGTTTTCTTTTCCCAGTGAATGATTGCTTTTCTTTCTTCTCAGTCCTTGAAGATGTTCGAATTTATGGTTGATAATTATTCGTACTTTGTTTTGTCTTTGAAAGGGTGCTGAAGTATTATTTTTTGGGGGTGAGGGGGGCTAGGGGGTTAGTGATGGTGGCGGGTGGAAATTTAATTGTTGTATTATTCAGTGTTTTTCAATTCCATATATATTTAAATCATTGCACTTTACTTTCACTAATTCATTTCCTGATACATGTAGAAAATTTTATTTTTTACATACTGTAAAATTATCCTTGCTTTTGCCTATTTTCAATATATACCGAAATATTATTTTCTTTTCTTTCCCTCCACCTTCCATTTATTCAAGTTTCTGCCTTTCAGTTCTCGAAATTCCCCCTTTGTACAGTAAAACACATACAGCAGTTTCCCTCTTATGTCAAGAAGAAAGTTCAGGTTGTTTCCACTGCAATGGAGAGGAAAATTGACAGCAGCCTCTCCGTTGCTATATAGAAAATATTCCCAGCAAATTCCCTGCGCTCTAGAGAAATATAAATCCACTTGATTTCTTCTATTTTTCTTGTAAAAATTCATTTATTTCCTCGTTCATACAGATTATAGTAGGGTTTGCTGTTCCCCTATCACTTCAAAAGATTATATACATTTCCTTATATTATACTGGGAAAATGCTACGATTTTCGCCTTCAATAGATATATTCTGCAGGGAAACCAAGCGGTGAAATTCCACGTCTTGCATAAAGAAAATAAAGAGATTAATCCCCTGTGCATGAATGAATGAGTAACAGAGTGTAAGGTCAGCCATAAACTCCAGCCTTTAAAGTATTTAATATTTCATTCACAAAACACCTGTGAAGAGTAAAACCTTGGATGGGCTTCAAGATTTGGAAGGAGGCTCGTGCTAACTAATGAACTATTACCTGTCATGGAGGGGGAAAAAATCCAAAACACTCACGTGCTACATTAGTTAATTTGCATCTGCAGATAACGACGGCGTTAATGACGCAATTAGTTAGTTACGACATTAGCTAACTATAAATTACTTCCCATAGATGTACACGAAACCTCTTTTTTTTATTTTTCCTTTACTTCACAGCCTAATTTCTGTCTCCATTTTTTAAAACGTCTCTTTTTTTGGTTCATTTAAGAGCGTTTGGTTGCCTTCTTGAAAACAACTAATTGAATATTCAAGTATGAGCATCGGTGATAAATGTGTGATTTAATATATTAAGAATTTATGCTTTCTTTCCCCTTTACTAGTGGCGAGGGTCATTGTCTCTTTCGTACTTAACTGCTGAATCATGGATGAATCTCGTGTGCAGAAAACTTCCACAGGATTAGACTCTTCAAACACTTGCACTGAAGGTACATCAGGTGTTCGTTGTACTCCTCTGAACACACACTGCGCAGTTCAACTCTATTTTTCAAGTATTCACGCGCTTCCTGTTTACCAGAGCCCTTCTTTTAAAATAATATTTTTATGGTATAATTCGATTTTATATATATATATATATATATATATATATATATATATATATATATATATATATATATATATATATATATATATATATATATATAAGGATTTTATTTATGATGTTTTTGTTCATTGTTATAATTTCCTCATGTATTTTTCCCATTCCGCTCTTATCTTTCACCACTGTCATCCTCTCTCATTCTGATCGGTTTCCATTCTTTGTTCACGTTTGTTCAACACCTTAGTGACAAGGTTTTTCTTGTTGGATTTTTTTTTTCTTAGTTAACAGCAGAAACTACATCCAACCAAAAGGGATAATTAACTTTAATAAGATGATAAGAAGAAGAAAGTTTCATAGCGTTTATTTCAAGATAGGCATTTGAAGATGGTAAGAGGAAAGTAATTATGTACATGGCACTGTGTGTGTGTGTGTGTGTGTGTGTTCGTGAGTCCGCGTCAGTACTGTTGGACACATGAAGAGCCGGTGAAGCTTGAAAGAACACCTGTTGATTATAGTGATCAAGTGTTGGTTTTCTTACAGGTGCACGCTTTAATCACAGGTGTAATTCCACAATTTATTTTTTAAACCAAATATCGACCATGAGAACTGTCCATTATTCTGGCATCTTTTCTAGTTTTACCAAAAGCTGGGTGAAACTAGGACTGGTTTTAGATGAATTTTATTCATACATGTTTATTTTTCTTTCAGCATTACGCCGTATAGATAACAGTCTTTCAAAACAAATTATTTTGGGTCGTGAATACATACAGTACATACGTACTAAATATAATTATAAGAAATACCAGTTTTAGAT
>NC_089742.1:57686770-57706770 GCF_040412425.1 Macrobrachium rosenbergii
TTGACAGCCTGTGTCAGGTAATGGAAATTGTAAAATTTTATTATATATATATTTCCAATGAACCTGAAATAGATTCGGTTCTTTTAGTACGGAAATTACCTGCCTAGTGGTTTCTATTCGTAGCTGAAATAGATGTGTATAATTTATTTTCATTTTTTGCATTATTGTAAAGAAAGTTCTGTTTAAAATAAATATGTTTCATGGTTTATATTTATAACGAAATTAGATTTTAATGCTTGTGATTTATTTCATGAATATGAAAAGTAACAATAAGATATAGAGTATTGATTTGATACTGCTCGGTTGCGCTAGTTTTTTTTTATGTTATAGCCTAGTGCTAGTTACGTTACAGTACTGATACAGGAAAACCTTCCGCCCAATTAACAATCATGGGCCAGCACATGTGAGTGATTAAATAGAGACGTCCATGTGTTAATTTATACCACAACCTCCAAGCCGTTTTTTTCTGTAACTCCAATTCCATAATGTTGTCAGTTATACAGTACATTACAGATTATGATGGAATAGGAGCTGTTGATGGGGCCTGTTCAACTGTAACCTGTTGCATTAAACTGCTGTATCATGCAGCCATTTACTTAATAGTTAGGAGATGGCTCGTGTCTTCTACAGGTACAGGTATAAGACTTTCACCATTTTACGAATTCAGCACTTATTTCGGTACTAGCAGATGTGTATGTATGTATGTATGTATGTAATGTATGTACTCACCATTATGAGAAAGTTAAGTGATGTCTCAAAAGTTAAAAACAACAAATTTAATTGACTCTGTTCTTATTTAAGTATTTTGAATATTTCTACGGATGTACACATGTATTGTTTACGTCACGGAACCTGGTCGTCTAAAAATTTTAAAATAATTCACCCTCTGCAATGATATCAAATACGGTTATTTTCGTTTATGAAACAGTCTCGAAACTTTTAACTGAGAATGTTGTTGTCAGCAAATTCCTTTGAAAGTATGTGACTGCCCCGACAAGGAAGGAAATTTATCGCTCCTTCCAAAATATTTCGTGAGAAAGTGTTTTCGCGGTTCGTTCCTTTCAGAAAATACGCGTAAACAACGTAAGATATTGTTGCTCAAGAGAGTCAGAATGAAAATTCTTTCGTTCAAAAGGAATTTTGAAATGAAACGATAATTACTGAAGAAGCACCAGTGAAATTATATATTTACAGTTGGACAGAGAGAGAGAGAGAGAGAGAGAGAGAGAGAGAGAGAGAGAGAGAGAGAGAGAGAGAGAGAGAGGGACGGGAGGGGAGGGGGATTTAGCTCGAGTGCCAGGATGTGACTTTTATCAGCCAATACCTAATTGCTTTCATGTACTGAATGTCAAGGGGCTTCTGGTGATAAGGTGAATATTGGTGATGTTTTTGTTGAATTTTTAAAGGACTTTTCATTATCTTATTATTATTATTATTATTATTATTATTATTATTATTATTATTATTATTATTATTATTATTATAACGCATACTCCGTCCTTTTATGTTAATACATTCATTCAATTTTAAGTATAATGGTAACTGCGTTTATTCGTCGGTACGAGGCTATTCCCTGTGGGTATATATATATATATATATATATATATATATATATATATATATATATATATATATATATATATATATATATATATATATATATATATATATATATATATATATATATATATTTCATGGTATACATTTATGGTCGGAAGCCGAATCCAATTCCTAGCTGAAAGTCGAATCTTAGCGTAACAGATATATATAGCAAGCAAAAATCATAGCTTTATATTATAGCATTCAGTGAACAGGTGTTATCAAAAATCCATATAGAGAAAATTGGGTCCTTTCAATTAAACATCCAGGTGAAAATTACTCCCAGGCTGATAACATTTGGCTTTGATCTTTTAACGAGCCGTCTTGATGAAACCTTCAGAGGGATTGTGTACTTTCAACACCTGGTCTTGTATGTACGAGAGAGATTGTGTGTGTGTGTGTGTGTGTGGTTGTGTGTGTTTGTGTGTGTGTGTGACGTTGGCAAGGAGTTAAAATGGACCAAAGGCTGAGCTTACTGAATTCAACAAATGTTCATGCGTTTTCATTCCCATTACTAGCGCTGAACAGGTGTACAAAAGAAAAAGGTGTTAAGTGAGATGGTAGATTTGTTCCAATAAGCAGATGGAATACTGTGGAAAAATATGAAAAATATTGCTTCATACAGAAATGCCAGTGGGATTAAAGCAGAAGTTCTCTACTTTTCTTCTTCTTCCTCTCGTTATTTGAGAGAGAGAGAGAGAGAGAGAGAGAGAGAGAGAGAGAGAGAGAGAGAGAGAGAGAGAGAGAGAATACTCTGACAAGACTTGTTAATCTTGACCAGTCTCTTCCTTCTTCATAAGATTCTCTCTCTCTCTCTCTCTCTCTCTCTCTCTCTCTCTCTCTCTCTCTCTCTCTCTCTCTCTTAACAACTTAATTATCTTTACCAAATAAAGTTATTACCAGAACATATTTTAGCATGTAAATATGAAAATTCTTCACTTTTGGCACACTTTGACAGAATAATCACAGAGGATAAAATACCGAGATGCAATGTGTTATTTGCACTTAATGTAATTCGAGACACTCAGTGTAAATCGAGACACTTCAAGTAACCCTTTCCAACGTAATGCCTTCTTCTCTTAAGGGAAAGGACGAAACAACGATCATTGCCCCACTCATACACGTCAAACCACCTTACAAACGCGCGCACACACACACATGTATGTATGTATGTATATATATATATATATATATATATATATATATATATATATATATACAGTATATACATACATACATACACACACACACATTAGAAACGTATATATTCCAGAGGGATTATTATTCCCGTTACAGTTACTTTCGTCTGTATTGTTAGGTTTCACAAAAAAAATTTATTATATTTTGCTAACGTGTATATTTTCTATTTAAGTGTCTCTTTTATCAACGCGGTTTTCATTCCCCTGATGAACACCCTTTGAAGGCCTCTGCTGCCTTTTCCATTTGTGAGGAGAGATGACACTTGAAGGCTGAAAAGTCTTATTTTCCTGTGCCAGTCGCCACCACGCCAAGAGGAAAATGTTACATGAGAATCCACGTTGTCACCGGACTCTTATTTTCTAGAGGTTTCGTAAATGAAGAGATTTCTCGCATGGGTAATATAGTCGCGATAAAAAAAAAAACTCTGAGTTGTGTTTATATTTTTTCAAAGCGATTTCTCGGTATTGGAATGAAATTTAACTTAGGAATAGAAATCATATTTATGCTTTTCTCACATTAACAGAACTTACGTTTAAAGAAAATCACATTTACAGGCAATATTCTCACGAAGGAAATTCATAATTCAAGGGAATTTACATATATTTTCAGCAGAATCACATTTACAGTCAATATTCTCGTGAATGAAATTCTTATTTCAAGGGAATTTAAATTAGTTTTTAACAGAATCACATTTACAGGCAACACTCTCATGAAGGAAATTCGTAATTCAAGGGAATTTTCATTAGTTTTCAACAGAATCACATTTACAGGCAATGCTCTCACGAAGGAAATTCATAATTCAAGGGAATTTCCATTAGTTTTCGACAGAATCACATTTACAGGCAATGCTCTCACGAAGGAAATTCATAATTCAAGGGAATTTCCATTAGTTTTCGACAGAATCACATTTACAGGCAATACTCTCACGAAGGAAATTCATAATTCAAGGGAATTTACATTGGTTTTCAAGAGTACTCTCACTTGAGGAAGTTCAAATATGAAAAGTTCACTAGTTTTGAGAGTAAATATTTTAAGGGAAGTCACGTTTGTCGAGGATTCTCATCTCGATAGAAATAACTTTTTAACGAGAATTCTCCATAAAACAATTTAGGTTTCAAGAGGATTCTTATTTAGAGACAGCCGTTATCAGAAATAACGCCTACATTTTATTTATATTTTTTATAAATTGATTGTCAATTTTATGTGATTCAGATTCTCTTCGCCATGAGACTGTGACGTTTTATTATTATTATTATTATTATTATTATTATTATTATTATTATTATTATTATTATTATTATGTTCGCCTTCACCCTCGCTTCCTCTAATTTTGGAGAAGTTTCTAAGGTCGGTGGTACCTTGGGGTAGTTGACTATTTCCTGGGGTAGGTGACTATTTTCCAAAAATATTTTTAACTTTGGCATATTTTCTAGGTAGAAATTTTATAGAATGTTTCATCTAGATTCCAAAAAACAATGATAGTTATGGGTCCAACGAATATGACAGCGTTCCAAAGGTATTTTGTTGTAATAATTTTAGTCCTTTATCTATTTTTAAGGTCACAGGTTAGTTCAGTTTTTCAGATTTCTATGGCATTCGTGCAGGTTAAATTTAATGTTTTCGCAAATTTTTGTGGCATTCGATTATTATGTACTTGAGGATTCGAAGAGTATTTTTCCTAAATATTCTTATAGGTCACAGGTTGATTTGAAGGTCAGCAGTTTACTTTTCTCTTATCATAATGAAACGTTATAGGCAGGTCCTCTTGGGGTTTGTAATTATTTTTCGAAAATATTTTACAGCATTGCATTTTTACCTGATTTTAGTAATATTTGGTGGCCATGCACCCTGGGAATTGGTGATTATTTTTCTCTCTTTTTTTATTCCTCGACTCTCTTTTCACGGTAGAGGTCAGTTTAAAGGTCAGCGTGTTAGTTTTCTCTGATTTTGATGAAATTTCGTAGGTATATATCCCTGGGTTGGTCTAGTTCAGTGGTTCTTAACCTTTTTATTACCACGCCCCCTCTAAGAGTTGGTCCTTCCCTCCACGCCCCCCTTGCACCTATGAGTAAAATTCCCTCCCAGATTTAAAGTAAAAAAAAAAAAAAAATAGAAAGAGAAGGGTTTCGAGGTATAGGAAGGAGGTGAACAATTACAAAACATGGTAAGCCCAACGAGTCTAACTAGAGTAGTAAACTATAGGAAGCTACCGTTATAAGGTGATGCGTTTGCATTTTTTCATAAACTTCTGAATATTAGATCCTCACTCTTGTTAAGAGAAAAACGAATATAATTAGAGAATTTTTAAATTTTCCCTAGGGCTTGCCCCTCCTCTGGAAATTGCTGACGCCCCCCAGATTGAGAACCACTGGTCTAGTTCCTAGAAACCACGATAGGTGTCTCTGGGCTTCAGAATCTTTGCTAGGCAGATCGTTATCACATCCGGAACCTTATTCTTCTTATATTATAGTCACCTCGTACTTAATATTGATCATTCGAGAGCAAGACATTATGTGTAATAATCTGTTATTTCAGACAGTCTTCAATAAATAGTATTCTGCAGTGATTAAATTCAAAACCAATTGCAGCGTGTAATGTGTGTGTCGAGTAGAATCATCTGTTCTAACGGTTGAAATCTAGTTTATTTTAAATTGCTTCACATCAGATAGGCGCGAGTTGTTCCATCACAGTCACTTTGTTACGATCGCAGGATAAGGTTTGCGGCAGATTTATTACACTGTAGCGTTTGGAGAGATATCGTTCACGTTTTCTGAACTATAATAATTCATCTTGAACGAATGTGCGGTTGGTGTGCTCCAATAAGAGCACAGACTGCCAGCGAAGGTTAAGAACTACGTGCTATTCTTTCGTAGAATCTCATTTTTGTGTACTTAAATTTCAATATAAGACTGAGCTTCTGTAGAACGGGTAGGATTTTCAGGCTTATTTTTGTAAAATTATGGAGATACTGGCGGAAAAGGAGAAGGAAATTACTTACCTAGACATAACAGGGAAGGAAAAAGTAAGGAAGAAAGAGTAGAGAAAATAGAAGACGGAAGAGAATAGTGTAAAGGACGTATGTTTGCACGGCAAGCACCAGCCTTGTGGCAATCCTGGAGAGAGCGACGGTAAACCTCTCGCTCTTCCTTCGTAATTAAAACTAAACCGAGGTGAAAATAAAACTAAACCGAGGTAAAAAAAAAAAAAAAAGATAAAACGCAAAACACACCAATTCGTGAGACTGAAAAACTAAACCGAGGTAAAAAAAAAAAAAAAAAAAGATAAAAAGATAAAACTCAAAACACACCAATTCGCGAGACTGAAAAACTAAACCGAGGTAAAACTAAAAAAGATAAAACGCAAAACACACCAATTCGCGAGACTGAAAAACAACCGAGGTATGAAAAAAAGATAAAACGCAAAACACACCAATTCACGAGACTTAAAACTAAACCGAGGTAAAAAAAAAAAAAGATAAAACGCAAAACTCACCAATTCGCGAGACTGAAACACTAAACCGAAGTAAAAAAAATAATAATAATAATAAAACGCAAAACACAAAACGCAGAACACACCAATTCGCGAGGCTGAAAAACTAAACCGAGGTAAAATAAAAAGAAAAGATAAAACGCAAAACACCAATTCGCGAGACTGAAAAACTAAACCGGGGTAAGAAAAAGAAAAGAAATTGAAAAAGCAAAACACACAAATAAGCAAGAATGGCGTTTAAAGATTTTTCCACCATTGCCGAGAAAGTATTTATTAAGAACTCGAGAAGTTGTTGTCACCCCGTGGAAACCACTTTACTCAGGGCAAGTGTCCTTTTTGTGTTTGAAGATATTTACTGTGGAGTGGATGACTCCGAGGCTCTGAGTATACGCGAGAGGATAATGTGGCCGGGAAAACATCAACATTATGAATATTGTAAGTCGCTCCAATGTTTATATTGTTCTTCTGTGTCGCGAGCAGTACAAAGGATCTGGGGTTGGGTGGGTAGTCGCTGCGCTTTGTATATTTATGCACGCCGGTGTGGTTAGTGTTACTTACGTTTATTTATACTCTGTTTCATTTGACTTTCCTTCATTCTATCGCTTTACTTGTGTGTGTTTCTACAAGGAAACGGTATGTGACTGCTTCTCGGATTGTCTTGTATTTAAATATTAAAGTGTAACGTTGTTACGCGTTGGATGTGAAGATGTACAAGACTATTATTTGCGACATACACAATGCATCCTTTAAAAAAAAAGTGCATATTAGGTGTTATTTGCTTTACTGGGTAGTTAGTGCTCTTATCATATTAACCTTTCAGTTATGTTTTCCTCGACTAATCAACGATGTCGTTTCCACCATTTGCCGATGAAGGGATCCGTCAGGTGTCATAATTAGTGACCTCGCGTCGAGTGGAGTCAGTTTGACAGTCTGCCGTAAAAAATTTAGAACGCATTAACTCCGGAAATGTGGTTTTCGCAAATTTGGTATCTATGGGAAGAGCAGAAAGAGACCAATGTAGCCATTATTGCACAGATATAGGTAGCAAAAAAGGGAAGACTTATGAGCACTCAAATCTTTACCTTCAATTTCCTCAAAACAAGGGCTTTGAAGTTGATGCGTTTTTATCATCAGTTGTCTCAAAACAAGGTTTTTGGGGTTAATGCTTTCAGTTTTCTCAAAACAAGATTTTTGGGGTTAATGGATTCTGCCTTTTTACGGCAGGAATGTTCTTGAGCCCTAGGCTATGGGCATAACCAGTCTTCGGGTTGAAATACTTTTTACCTAAATTGGTGTACGCTCGAGGACATATTTAACATGTTTTGCTGAGGTTTTTTTTATCATATATTTCTTTTATCAGTGGCGTGAAATTTTATGTGTTCATTGTTACTGGTAGTTGTGGAGAATAATTTTTTGACAAAATTATTTTTTTCTACTTTTTATCATATCGGATAATACTGGAAATTCGTTGAATACATCTTCATCATTATATATATATATATATATATATATATATATATATATATATATATATGTATATGTATATATGTATATATATATATATATATATATATATATATATATATATATATATATATATAAACACATATAACTAATATATATATATATATATTTTGCATATAGATATATATATATAATAATATATATATATATAAACATATAATTAATATATATATATACATGTATATATATTATATATATATATATATATATATATATATATATATATATATATATATATATATATATATATAGATTCCATATTTCTCAGCGTTCGTTTTTGCTGTTAACACGATGATGCATTTAACTTACCGAACTGGATTTGAAGAGGAATCAATCTCTCAGAACGTTGTGGCGATCTTTGTATTGCATGTGTTTGTTTTCCATTAGACGGGTTTGTCTCGTTGTTTTTAACCCACCGTAATGTTTACTGCATTAGCATTGAGACTTTCCCCCTCATCTTTGAAAGGGGGAAATCTTAGGAGTTTTGCGAAACGCAATATTTTTCCATTTTGTGTCATATACGTGGTAGGGAACGAGAAATATATCTGCGCTTCCTCTATCACTGAAAACATCTGTTCGTGAAATTCTGTAAAGTTTGGTCAGAGATATAACTGAAACATTGTTGATAAATGATATCAAGAGTTTGTCCTTGAAAACCTTCAGACCGAGAATCATACAAGTGTATGTGTACATATTAGTGCTTGCATTCGTGTCAGACACACACACACACACACACACACACACACGCAGAATTGAGGCATAGTCACAGCTGTGAAAGAGGATAATTGTAAATAAATAGATCTGGAAAACCTTGAACTTGCAATTGGTCCTCTTTCTAGAGGCAAGCAATTGCTTCTTTAGTGGTAAAGCGCCACTCTTTTGTAGTTTGCTTGTCACCTCGACCCAGGCATTAACTATTATAGCCTCTAACTAGATGCAACATACCTCAAGCAAAAGTGATGTTTTGTATAAAAAACTGAAGCCTAGAAGTACCTTATTTGGTTTGAGAAATCGTATTTCTGCTCTCTATTACATGCTCTTCTTAGTTAGAGCATTCCAGTTCTGCATTGGTAAAGTCATAGTTAGTGCAAGTAGGTGATTTTTAAAAAGCGCGAATAAAGTAATGATTAGGGGAATTTATCGACAAGTGTATTTGAAAATGCCGACATAGACACTGGTATGTCAATAATGTAGTGAACATCTGTCTTATGAACAAGACCTTCGCTTACCATTAAGTTTTTTTTTTTTTTTTTTTTCGTAAACCTTGCTGAGAGGATTTAAACGCCTTACTCCTTCACAGCAAGAAACATTAAAAAGCTTTTCCCGTAGGCATTATGCTTCTTAGTTCTCTAAAATAAACTGTATTGATAAACATCGAGGATATATTGTTACGTTAACTCTGCAGAACAGTTAATTATAATCAATGCTAAGAGCCATATTATTTCTGAAATTTATTTTAGCAGGCAACAAAGTATTCTTGAATATTATTTAGAGGGCTCAGAGTTACGCTCCATTCAGAGTTTTCATTAAAAAAGAATACGGCGTAGCAACTTGTGTGTATATGTATATGTATGTATATATATATATATATATATATATATATATATATATATATATATATATATATATATATATATATATATATATATATATATATATATATATATATATACTGTAACTTATAGTAATTTGTTGGGGAAATTCGTTCTATTTCAGCTGACTCCTCACCAACAGGAGGCTTCAAAGCTTCCTTTGTGCTGAAGCGAGGTAGAAGCACTGTATAAAGAGATTACTGATTAAAGGGAATACAAGGAGAAATACAGCGGCGTCTGCAAAAGTACTACAGTGTGATTACAGCGTATTGAATTTATGCTGTGTCAGCATTGGAGAAGTTTTATTCACTATTTATATACATATTAGTCTCTTGTTTTGTGAAGGTGTGTCTTTATTTGTATTTGTAACTTTCTGTGGATAGTATATCGTGTATATATATATATATATATACATATATATGATTATTATCACTTTTATACGTGATTCATTTATCACATTACCACAGGTGAAAAATAAGAGACAGGGTTGTAGGTCCTGATTTGTTTTCGACTTTATTTCAAGCCATTGACTTGGAAATAAAGTCGTAAACGGTCAGGACCAAAACCCTTCTCTTATTTTTCACCTGGTAATATGTGATATATATATATATATATATATATATATATATATATATATATATATATATATATATATATATATATATATATATATATATATGAATGATCACGTGTTGGAGTGCTTGTAGTTGTATATACACATGAGCGTCTATGTTCCCTTATGCAAGTCGCTTTGAGGCTGCCTGACTTGATGACCAAAGGGATGACGGGGGCTATTTGTAGATGAAATACGTCATGGCTAAATCAAGGCCACGATAATTCAGGGTACACAAACACCTAACTGACACACGACCGACAAACAAACATTACTCTTCAGATTTAAACGTTGCATATCAGCGCCCCGTGCCATGCTAAAAACCGACTCTCGGTAATAAAGCGAGTATTACGGACCTTTTGCATATTTCTTGTAGGTATAACTCTCTCTCTCTCTCTCTCTCTCTCTCTCTCTCTCTCTCTCTCTCTCTCTCTCTCCTCCCGAGGGATCAGTTGCTGGGTATATGTCGACGCAGGGGACGGGCAAAAATGCAACATTTATTTATTTGGCAAAGGAGATTACTCGTTGTAAAGACTTCAGTCTGTAAATGTAATTGCGTAGGGACTATATTATTATTATTATTATTATTATTATTATTATTATTATTATTATTATTATTATTATTATTATTATTATTATTATTTTTGCTAAAAATTTGTAAATGTGAATGCGTTGGAACTAAATTATTATTATTATTATTATTATTATTATTATTGTTAAAAATTTGTAAATGTATCAGCGTTGGAACTAAATTATTATTATTATTATTATTATTATTATTATTGTTTCAAAATTTGTAAATGTATCTGCGTTGGAAGTAAATTATTATTGTCATTATTATCATTGTTATTATTATTATTATTATTATTATTATTATTATTATTATTATTATTATTATTATTATTATTATTATTAGAAACTGCAAATCATTATATCCGGAAAAGAAAAAGCGATCGAACTTGAAAGGTCTTATGATTTATGGATTAGCTGACGAGGATTTCCTTTTATGTCACTGGCTTTTATGACACTTATTATGCGTCATTATGCGGCATTTAGATGTAGATTGACGTGGATGCCAATATTATTAGACAATAGTAATAAAAAAATCTCTGATCACTCGCAGTAACCGCGAATAAAACTCGCTTGATATAAAACCGGAAATTTGTCGTTTTTAGTTTTCTGCAAAAGAAAACTATTGAGATGGCTTTGTCTGTTCGTCCGCACTTTATTCTGTCCGCACTTTTTTCTGTCCGCCCTCAGATTTTAAAGACTTCTGAGGCTAGAGCTGCAAATTGGTATGTTGATCATCCACCCTCCAATCATCAAACATACCAAATTGCAGGCCTCTAGCCTCAGTTTTAATTTTATTCAAGGTTAAAGTTAGCTATACTCGTGCTTCCGGCAACGATGTAGGACAGGCCGTGGTTAATGTTTCACAGGCCGCGGCCGCCGCGGATCATACAGCATTATACCGAGACCACCGAAAGATAGATCCATTCCCGGTGGCCTTGATTATACGCTGTACAGAAAACTCGATTGCGCCGAAGAAACTTCGGCGCATTATTTACCAGTTTTTTTTTTTTTTTTTTTCGCTCTCCTTAGAAAAGTTCGGGTTTGCTGAAATGATGATTACCCGAAAGTTATGTTGACTTTTGCTGTTTGGTTGCGGGCATTATGTCGGAGATTACGGATAGTTTCCTTTTCAGTGCTGTCGTGAACGAAATGAAAGGATCGGCTAAATACACAAATTGAGGTTTGTGAAGAAAATGAGGCTCTGTAAGAACGAACGCAGAAAAGTTAAATTCTCGAAGAGCGAGCGGGAAAATAAAATTCTGATAGCGACAAAGAAAAGAATAAATTTCCGTAAGAAAGTGATAAGAAAAAGAATAGAGATCCCATTGGGGAAAAAGGAAATACTAACATTCGGTAAGAGAGAGAGAGAGAGAGAGAGAGAGAGAGAGAGAGAGAGAGAGAGAGAGATAATACAATCCGCTAAGAATTTAAGAGCAAAGTTTTGTGACGAAAAACGGGTAAAGTTGTGACAGTAAACAAGGAAAGTTAACTGAAATATGAGAATATTAAAACTTGACAATTACGTCCTATCTGATTAGCAGCTGCAACCATTATTACTTATGCGATTCTCTTCTTATGGAAGTCATTCAATTACTGGTAGCATTGATTCGTTCACAATAAGTTTGAGGTATCGGAATGGAATTGAATATAGAATTTAGGCCAGAGGCCAAGCACTGGGATCTATGAGGTTATTCAGCGCTGAAAGAGAAATCGAGAGTAGAAAGGCTTGAAAGGTGTAACGGGAGGAAAACCTCGCAGTTGCACTATGAAACAAGTGTTAGGAGAGGGTGGATAGCAAGATGGAAAAGAGAGAATATGAATGGAGGTACATAAAAGGAATGAAAAGGGTTGCAGCTAGGGTCCGAAGGAACGCTGCAAAGAACCTTAAATAATACCTACAGTGCACCACGTGAGATGCACTAACGGCAGCACCTCCCTACGGGGAAGCTAGAGATATCGACTCTTCATGTTAGTTCATCGTAACAATTTTTTTTTTTAATGAGCCAGTCAGGCACATGCGGTATCAAGTGTTTCGATGAGTCACGTAATCCGATCTGATACTGATAAATTCAATCAGTCGTGCGTCATTTGTTTTCCCATTCCAATAACCAATCAATCAGTAATGGAATTTGCTCTTATAGGGTATTAACCCGGTATGTATCCACATACGCGACACTTCCGAGGTGCTAGTACTAAACATGGCGGATGCTCAGTGGTACGCCGTGTTTAGTGCTAGCCCTTCGGGTATCAGAGTATTACATATACTCATTTCTGTATATTAATAAACGATATCTTTGATCCCCGAGGGGCTAGTACTTAACACGGCGTCCCATTGAGCTCTGCCATGTTTAGTACTAGCAACCCGGAGGTGACGCTTGTGGATTACATATCGGGTTAATAACCTCATCCCTCATAAGTCGTTTATTTAGTTAATAATCATGCCTATTATTTTGCGTGTTATCAAATAATGGAACCCATAATTTTCCAGTCTTTCAGTCCGAATGAATGATCATTCAGTCACGGTATATACTTGATCAATAAATCAGTTAATCAGGAAGTCACAGTATCGATACATTATTTTCAGTGTTATCAGATAATGCAACCCTTAATCTTCCTGTCACTCAGTCACGAATGGAGGAGTGCATGAATGATCAAGTCAGTCATTACACTAATATGTTCAATAAGTCAAGTCAGTCAGGCAGTCACAGTCGATTATTTCGCCAAGTCTTACTTTCGTAGCACCGAATCGTACCTGAATCAATCACGGTAAGGATTCATTCTGAAGGTCTGTCAAACACGCTATCCATTAGTTCTGAAACCAATCGTCAAATCACTGTGCCGACCCGATCAGTGAATGGAACGACTCAGTCACGAGCAAATTCACTCAAAAAGAGTAATCAGTAACTGCACTGGCTTTCCCAATATGTCACACATTTACATCTAGACTACATTGCTCTCAGTCTTACAAAAATTCTTCGTGAAATGCTTGAATATTTTGCCTTTTAAAATGGTTTTGATATCTCTTTGGCAAATTTCTTCAGTGTACCAGTCAGTGATAACAAACATTCGTCTAATAAGTAACTGACGGTATCAGTTCTTCCCGTAAATTAATCAGTCACGGTACAGTTGGCTTCAAGAATTTTGGTACAATCACGGTGAGCTGAGGAGACAGTTGGCAATTCCACAACGTAGCTGCTAATATCCCCGCGTTTAGCTAGCAAGAAACTGTAGGCAATGCTGCCTGTGAAAAACAGGCACTAAACGTTTTAACCACCTGATAAACAACACGTATACCAAATGCCAGAGTAAATGAAACAACAATATTATTCTATGGATAACGCTAACTCTACTAAAGCAATAAATTTCGTAGTCTTGTGATTAGACAAATAACAGCCTCCTTTGTATTGTGCTATCGCTATACAAGGTTCGCCGCTCTCTCTCTCTCTCTCTCTCTCTCTCTCTCTGTTACTATTTGGGAAGAAGTGTGTTCTTCCTACCTTCCTACACTCTTTCTACATCTTACGTTAACCATTTATTTGATGGGTAGTACTTATTACTATAGAATAGATTTATTTTGGGATTGCATTGTCATAATGTTATTGGTGTCAATAGCCACATCACGTTGATGTAAGAAGTCATTGGTGTGATAAGATGAATCTTTGCAAATTGAATTGTTGTAGACAAGGACGGGATTTCTAAGAAATAAAAACAGATGATTACAGCTCTGTTTATATTTCTAAGAAATAAAAACAGATAATTACAGCTCTGTTTATATTTCTAAGAAATAAAAACAGATAATTACAGCTCACTGTAGACCTGGGCTTGGAATCGAGCGGGAGCATAGAACTTGAATTTTAATTGCTCAGCCTTTACTACTACTACTACTACTATTACTATTACTACTACTACTACTACTACTACTACTACTACTACTACTACTACTACTACTACACACACGCACACACATATATTCATATGTATATAATATGTATATATGTATAGATATATTTATTTTATTTATTTATTTATTTATTTATTTATATATATATATACTTATACATATGTATGTGAATGTATGTATGTATGTGTATCTTATAGGCCTCATTACGTTGGCCGTTTCGTCGTCCTTCCCAACGGACACAATTTTTTTTTTTATTAATGAGTTTCAAGACGACATTTACCGATATGACTGGTGGACTTTGGCGACGCTATTATAGACTAAAGACATCGACGACGAATGAGATCGTGTTTTGTGTGGCTAATGGTCTTGTATCGTAAAAGGTACAATGCTTCGATGAAGTTACGACAGTATTGCAAGAGCAACTTATTTCGTAGATTATTTCACCTAAATCAAAACTCCTAACATAATGAAAGTTCCACAGTTAAGTATTAAAATTCTGTAATTCCTTATTCAGAGATCCGGGTAAGTTACTTTCAAATGATGCCACCCACAGCCCCAGGATAATAATAATAATAATAATAATAATAATAATAATAATAATAATAATAATAATAATAATAATATGCCATATTTATACCGGCAAGCGGGCTTTCAGAAATTTTGGCGCCATGTCCCGTTCAGCCAGACTCTCCCAGGTGAGTCATTCCGCTCCCAGCCAATAGGAGGAGCCCCTCTCACCTTTGAGAACCAATCGAAAATCTCCAAATATAATAATAATAATAATAATAATAATAATAATAATAACTCTGTCTGATTCAGGGGGTTTAAATCTTATATAGAATTACTTTTTTTTATTGTATGAACAACTGTAACTTTATCACAGTATGTTAGATTACGCGCCTCATTTCCACCCATATTCAAATCTTGATGTTCACTAGCTCCGGTCGCCACGTGTCTTTAGTTGAACTTAGAGAGAACTGCAAGGTCGGTCGTTATATGATGCCTTCAGTGATAGGTGACTCCAAGGGAGCCTGAAGCGAGGAAGAGGTTCTTTGAGACTCCAGCCTAGGGTCTAGGAGCACTTCCGAGTCCTTCTCGTGTGAGAAGGATCATCTATACGCGAAACATGTATTTTGAATATTTTTAAAAACTACAGATGGAAGGAAATAGAAAATAAATTTTTGTTAGAAAGATGTACTTTATTAGTTTTCTCCAACATATTTTAAAATCATAACTTACGTAATATAAGTAAATTTATATGATACTTTGCTATGCAAATTTTCAAGATTGTAATTCCTGGCAGCCAGAAAGCTGAAGTGGTCTAGCAGTGTCCTCGGTTCTGTCGAGGTCCTCCTCTGAGGTGCCATTCTTCGGCGAATCAGCCCCATTCTCGTAGAGGTAGGTTTCTACTTCCCGGAGGCACCCCAGGGGTCACTTACTGGGCCCTCCTGAGGGTAACACTTCGTCGACAGCCCATTCCAACCAAGGTCTACAGACCTTGCTTCCAACAGGGTTTAAATCCTGAGAAATCTTGATCCGGCACTTACCTCGTCCTCGGAGGTTTCTTTCGAGGGCAGCCCAAGGGTAAACAAGTTGGGCCGACAGGACATATATATATATATATATATATATATATATATATATATATATATATATATATATATATATATATGTATATATATATATATATATATATATGCATGTATAGTGTGTGTGTGTGTGTGTGTGTAATGTGTACACATATATAAACACACAGACACTTTATATATGTATGTATATATATGGTCTACTCATAAACATCATCTCCCCACCTGGGAAATCATAGGCCGACAGCAATATACATTAATATCCATAGCGGGGATACAGGTGTGAAGAATTCATTTCCGCTGTCGTTTAAATTACCTCTTCCCGTTAGAGTGAACAAATTTCCGATCGATGTAAATTACCATAATTTATCAAGATAATTTACCAGTCTGCATTTTTAAATATTTATTTCTCGTAAAATTTCGACAGCAAAGCAGACAATTGAATATCAACGCCATTTTATCGAATGCTATACTGGGAATATATCTTTTAGAAGGACAAGCATTAACTATGTCTTTTTCCCCTGCCTTCGCCTTTCAGGAAACCGCTGTTATCTAATTGGACCACCCACGATAACTAACGCAGATAATATCCTTCAGAGGTATGTAAATTAGTAATAAGGTATTTGCTGAGATTTAATTGACGTAAGTCTTGCCTTTATATTGTACACCATTTCTTCATGCGATCATTCGAACCAGTATACATCTGAGGACTTTGGCCATTCATTTCCATCCAAGGTTTGACTTTTAAACCATTTCATTATTAGGTTAGTGGGTCAAGTCTTCAGATAAACTTAGATTTTACCAGTTATTTTGTTTTATTTACCAAAAAAGTGTCTCTAATGCGTGAGGTGAAATTTAGTTTTGATTTAGTTTATTTCAAAGGTACTGTTATAGTTCCCCCCTCCCCCTCTCCCTCCCTCTCTCTCTCTCTCTCACTCTCTAGTTTATTTTAAAGGTACTGTTATAGTCCCACCCTCTCTCTCTCTCTCTCTCTCTCTCTCTCTCTCTCTCTCTCTCTCTCTCTCTCTCTCTCGGATCACTGAAATGGTATAGCCAATTTTCGATAAAGCTGCCTTGGTATGTAAATGTGTGTTGTGTGTGTGTGTGTGTGTGTGTGTGTGTGTGTGTGCGTGAGAGAGAAAGAGAGAGACAGAAAAATCCGCATTAGCGTCGTTGCATAATGAGCCCTTTCTCTCCCCATCCAGCCGTAAAGCCGTTTTATTACTGATATCCCTAGATGCGTGTCTCCGCCAGAGGGATTCTAATGTAACCGCGGCCATAAACTAGGATATCAATTATGGGTATGGATAGACGGGGCAGAGGTGCCAAAGCCGTTGGATTGGCATGTTAGCTGTCAAGGTCCTTTTAGTGTTGGTAAGGTGATGAGTGTTGAAGAAACTGGGGCACGCACGCAAATGCAAAAGTATATACACAGATACGCGTGTATGGTTGTTTTAAATTTGTGTACGTGCCTTGCATGTTTTCTATGTGATTGTGCATGTCAGTTCGTTTGTTTGTTATAGAGATAGTAAATCGAAAGCCTATGGGTTAATAAGTACCTAGAACGCTAGTAATTAGCTTAAAAGTAAGTTTGTTTTTTTATAGATCTCACTACAGGCCCTAATTGGCTGAGAATAGCTCATAACTTTTACAAATTAATCTTGATAATGTAAAAAAGAGAAAGATGATGGCTATAATGATATAACTCCTTATGAAATCACAAATCTTATTATCAAAATCATAAATGCCCCTATATTAAAAAAAAAAGGAAAAATTGACGGTAATTTGTAAGTGATTATCTCTTAGTTCTTAATTGGCTTCAACTTATGGATATTTTATTGAGCAGTGAGTCATTTGCCTCTAACATGTCGTGTTTTGATGCAAATGAAGAGGGACGATCTTTAATGTTAAGTAATTACCTTTTTGGAGGGCTAATTTTGGTACTTCCCTTGCTAATAGGAAGCGTTGGCGATAAGGTGTATTTCTTCGAAAGTACCTATCTTTTGCACTGCTAAATATTGGTATTTATATAACTAACTTTTAAAGACAGTAACTTCAGATTGTGTTACTTTCCCTTCGCAGGCGTTTGTAACGATTGTAATTCAGTGATGATCACCCATTCACTTACTGGGTACTCATAATCAAAGATAGTTTGTTAATCAGAGCCCAACGGTGCTGTGAATCTCTTAAGATTGCAAGCAGAGTATATATATATATATATATATATATATATATATATATATATATATATATATATATATATATGTGTGTGTGTGTGTGTGTGTGTGTATTGACCGAAATAGAGTGGTAACTCTCTGTGGTCCCAATCCTTCCCATTGGTCCTCCTGTATTTGTGCACATTACCAATGTTTCTATTTGCAGATAATATCTGCGCACGTATGATTTTGTTTATGCATACTGCATGCACGCCAGATGTTTATTCACATATGGGTAAATATGTGCGCACCTAACTTCCTTAAGAATAACGGTTAAGATTAGAAAATAAATTTTGCTTTTTAATAAAATATTGATTTTTAATAAAATGTTGAATACATCGCTGCGTTCAATGCTTGGGTTTATTAAATTCAAGTAACATGAGACCACCAAAAGCAGGTCAGAGGCAAAGCAATGCTCTCTCTCTCTCTCTCTCTCTCTCTCTCTCTCTCTCTCTCTCTCTCTCTCTCTCTCTCTCTCTCTCTCTCTCGTACATCATGCCAGTAATAGGAAATTAAAGATTAGAGTAGGAATAGACCAGGTGATAAACCGCAGGTCAAGGTCGAACGGGTCGTGCAGATCATATTTTGATTATTATTTGGAAAATTGAATTTCCAATAGAACGTTGTTTATTTCGGGGCATGCAACGCTCGCCTGCCCCCTGCAGTCTTGTGTTATAACTTCGGTAAGGGAATTTTTGCGTTCAGTTGGCTGAATAGAGGGGAGACCCTCTCCCCCCCTCCCAAGCAAACGTCTCTCCCCTGTATAATCTTCCCCTCCTCCATTTTCCCTTATGATCCCCCTTTTTTTTTTATTCCCTCCTCCTCCCTCTTTTTTCCTCCCCCTCACGTCTCCTCCTCCTCCTCCTTATTCCCTTACAACGCATGTTCCTCTCTTTTGGATTTCCTACGTATTTCCCCTCTCTCTTTCCCGTTTCCTCCTATCAACTTTTCCCCTTTCTATCCATTATTCATTTCCTTTTTCCTGTTCATCCCCCACCCCCCTTCGTTTCACCGTCCTCCAACCCCCTTTTTCCTTCTCCCTCCCTCTACCCCTCTCCACAACCCCTCACTTGGTAAACAAACAAACAAAAAAAATCTGAATTTTTTCAGGTTATCCCAGCTATAATCCGCATTATTTTTCGGATTGCGAAAGATAATACGTTTTTGCAATATGTCATATGTATAGACGTATAATTGTTTTTTTTCTTCTTTTTTCTATTTTATTTTTATTTTTGTAACAACGGTAGAGTTTATTGTCGATTCACATTGCAGGAAATGGAACAGCGAAGTTTCCAAAATTCTGTTGTTGTTTATTTTTTTATGCGCTGTCCATTTTGAAATAAACTGAATGCGCGCTTTGCAATGGAAAAGCGGCCGTAACAGCTAACATTAAATGTGTAAAATTGTCACGTCACTTATTAAAAGAGGTAAAGTAGAGTGATGAAATACGCCTCGTCACGATAAGTGATTATATGCATTCATTAACCTTCGGGTTTGTTTGTGAAGCAGAGTTCCGGTAGAGTGAAAGTCTTTGCAGTCATATTATTATTATTATTATTATTATTATTATTATTATTATTATTATTATTATTATTATTATTATTATTGTTTTTGTTGTTTAGCATCGGAACACATTATGTAGGAAAGTAAGCAATATTATTAATTGGCCCATGAATGAAAAAAAGAAACATTTCAAACGAAGGCAGA
>NC_089742.1:57709270-57739270 GCF_040412425.1 Macrobrachium rosenbergii
CTGATAAACGATTCGTCACCTAGGAGATTCTAACGCCCGACAGAACGGGTCGACGACTTTCAGTGACGGTAACCACTAGGCTGTATCGATTTTTAGTTGCAAGATAAACATCTAAAGCAATTCATTAAAAACAGTCTTCCTTATTCTTGGGTCTTGTTTTAAAATTGTGACAAGGAAGAAGTAATGAGCCAAGATGTGAGTGGTTATTGTAAGGAAATTGTGACAAGTTACTATTACAGAAACTGCATTGATTTCAGCCAAGATGTGAATGGTTATTGTAAGGAAATTGTGACAAGTTACTATTACAGAAACTGCATTGATTTCAGCCAAGATGTGAATGGTTATTGTAAAGAAATTGTGACAAGTTACTATTACAGAAACTGCATTGATTTCAGCCAAGATGTGAATGGTTATTGTAAAGAAATTGTGACAAGTTACTATTACAGAAACTGCATTGATTTCAGCCAAGATGTGAATGGTTATTGTAAGGAAATTGTGACAAGTTACTATTACAGAAACTGCATTGATTTCAGCCAAGATGTGAATGGTTATTGTAAAGAAATTGTGACAAGTTACTATTACAGAAACTGCATTGATTTCAGCTAAGATGAATGGTTATTGTAAAGAAATTGTGACAAGTTACTATTACAGAAACTGCATTGATTTCAGCCAAGATGTGAATGGTTATTGTAAGGAAATTGTGACAAGTTAGTATTACAGAAACTGCATTGATTTCAGCCAAGATGTGAAAGGTTATTGTAAGGAAATTGTGACAAGTTACTATTACAGAAACTGCATTGATTTCAGCCAAGATGTGAATGGTTATTGTAAGGAAATTGTGACAAGTTACTATTACAGAAACTGCATTGATTTCAGCCAAGATGTGAATGGTTATTGTAAGGAAATTGTGACAAGTTAGTATTACAGAAACTGCATTGATTTCAGCCAAGATGTGAAAGGTTATTGTAAGGAAATTGTGACAAGTTACTATTACAGAAACTGCATTGATTTCAGCCAAGATGTGAATGGTTATTGTAAGGAAATTGTGACAAGTTACTATTACAGAAACTGCATTGATTTCAGCCAAGATGAATGGTTATTGTAAGGAAATTGTGACAAGTTACTATTACAAAACTGCATTGATTTTCAGCCAAGATGTGAATGGTTATTGTAAGGAAATTGTGACAAGTTAGTATTACAGAAACTGCATTGATTTCAGCCAAGATGTGAAAGGTTATTGTAAGGAAATTGTGACAAGTTACTATTACAGAAACTGCATTGATTTCAGCCAAGATGTGAATGGTTATTGTAAGGAAATTGTGACAAGTTACTATTACAAAAACTGCATTGATTTCAGCCAAGATGTGAATGGTTATTGTAAAGAAGTTGTGACAAGTTACTATTACAGAAACTGCATTGATTTTACTTGCTATGAAATAAAGTATTAGATATGATGAATGGCTTAATATGTTGGCGAAGAGAGAGACATAAATGGAATTATTATCAGAATTCAAACGCGTTCGCCTTTGTTTGTGTTTTGATATACAACAGGCATTGAGCCTGGTCCTGTTCATATTTTTAAAATTAATTTCTTTTAAAATTGAGCGATAATCACTCACATCAGTAAAAGCTAGTTACTGGTTCTGATTCATGAATTTTCCTTAGTCACAGAGTTACGTGTGATAAGGTCTTGATGGAGAAAAGAAGCCTGGTGCGGACCTTTAGACCGATCAACCAGCAGAGTAAGAAATGTTTGCATATAGCAGTACCTTCTTGGTAGGCTAGTTCTCTTAAAACAGTTAGTATCAGATTTAAGTAAATAATAGGCAAGCACTGAATTTTTTCCAATATATATACAGATATATATATATATATATATATATATATATATATATATATATATATAATATATATATATATATATATATATATATATATATATATATATATGTGTGTGTGTGTGTGTGTATATATACAAATATCTATATCTAATTGTATATCTGTATATATATATATATATGTGTGTGTGTGTGTGTGTGTGTTCGCACACGTGTACTGTGCTGTTGCACGCTGAGGAAAAGTTACAAGGAAGTAGAATGAAGATACAAAGTAATCTCCCTTTTGTTCAGATTCTTTATGTTAGCAGAGAACTTTTTTTTTTAAGAAACCTTTTCCCTTTTTCCACAGCTGTACTTTTTTACGCTAAATGTGAACAGTTTACAGTTCTATATGGTATCAACTCACGTTGGGTATTACTGTCCTATTTGGTATCAACTCACGTTGGGTATTACTGTCCTATTTGGTATCAACTCACGTTGGGTATTCCTGTTCTATTTGGTATCAACTCACGTTGAGTATTACTGTCCTATTTGGTATCAACTCACGTTGGGTATTATTGTCCTATCGGTATCAACCACGTTGGGTATTACTGTCCTATTTGGTATCAACTCACGTTGGGTATTACTGTTCTATTTGGTATCAACTCACGTTGAGTATTACTGTCCTATTTGGTATCAACTCACGTTGGGTATTACTGTTCTATTTGGTATCAACTCACGTTGGGTATTACTATCCTATTTGGTATCAACTCACGTTGGGTATTGCTGTTCTGTTTGGTATCAACTCACGTTGGGTAT
Organism: Macrobrachium rosenbergii; assembly: GCF_040412425.1. Lineage (NCBI taxonomy): Eukaryota > Metazoa > Arthropoda > Malacostraca > Decapoda > Palaemonidae > Macrobrachium > Macrobrachium rosenbergii. Next base: position 57,711,907 of record NC_089742.1, read on the forward strand.
TACTGTTCTATTTGGTATCAACTCACGTTGGGTATTACTGTTCTATTTGGTATCAACTCACGTTGGGTATTACTGTCCTATTTGGTATCAACTCACGTTGGGTATTACTGTTCTGTTTGGTATCAACTCACGTTGGGTATTACTGTTCTATTTGGTATCAACTCACGTTGAGCATTAGTGTCCTATTTGGTATCAACTCACGTTGGGTATTACTGTTCTATTTGGTATCAACTCACGTTGGGTATTACTGTCCTATTTGGTATCAACTCACGTTGGGTATTACTGTTCTGTTTGGTATCAACTCACGTTGGGTATTACTGTTCTATTTGGTATCAACTCACGTTGGGTATTACTGTTCTATTTGGTATCAACTCACGTTGGGTATTACTGTTCTATTTGGTATCAACTCACGTTGGGTATTACTGTTCTATTTGGTATCAACTCACGTTGGGTATGGCATTTCTAAAGGAAATATGAATACTGTTCCCAAAGAAGCGTAATTTTAACGATGTATAATGCCGAGGAAATGTAACCTCACTAAATAAATGTTTTTTGAATGGAAATGTTTATTTACTGCAAACATTTTTCACACAAGTGGAAATATGAATACATTGCCCAAAGAAGCGCAATTTTAACCTCACTAAATAAATGTTTGTTGAATGGAAATGTTTATTTACCGCAAACATTTTTTACACAAATGGAAATATGAATACATTTCCCAAAGAAGCGTAATTTTAACCACACTAAATAAATGTGTATTGAATGGAAATATTCATTTACTGCAAACATTTATTACACAAACGGAAATATGAGTACATATCCCAGAGAAGCGTAATTTTAATCTGACTAAATAAATTTTTATTGAATGGAAATCTTTATTTACTGCAAACATTTATTTCACAAACGGAAATATGAACACATTTCCCAAAGAAGCGTAATCTTAACTATGTATAATGCCGAAGAAACGCAACCTCACTATATAAATGTCTATAGAATAGAAATGTTTATTTACCGAAAATATTTATTACACAAACGGAAATATGAATACATTTCCCAAAGAAGCGTAATTTTAACCTCACTAAACTTAAATGTGTATTGAATGGAAATGTTTATGTACCGCAAACATTTATTACGCAAACGGAAATATGAATACATTTCCCAAAAAAAGCGTAATCTTAACGATGTATAGTGCCGAAGAAACACAACCTCACTAAATAAATGTGTATTGAATGGAAATGTTTATTTACCGCAAACATTTATTTCACAGACGGTCGCCCATAAAGATCGACCCACACTTCCCGGAGTTGAAATTGTTGTCGCATCGTCGTGACACGAAAACAAAGTTATTGTTGGTGAAACATGCAAACCAGGGTTGAGGAGGAGGAGGAGGAGGGGTGATTGAGGAGGGGTGGGTGGGTGGGTGGGGTGGGGGGAGGGGAGGGGAGAAAGGAAGATGGGACAGCGGGCAAGCGTGGAAACCGAAATCCGGTGAAGGACGCGCCTTTGATTGATAACCAAAGGCATGAAATATAGAAGAAGAAGAAGAAGGCTTGCGAGGAGGGAATGGAACGTTTTTGAGATGTGTTGCATATAAATTTAGCTCGAATGGAAAGCTGATGAGAAAATACCATTGCCAGAGTGAAATTGCATGTCGAGTAATAAATGCATGCTGATTATGCTAAATATTTTTGTTTCTGAGGTGATAAATGACGCATATAAACGGTCACGTTCAGAAATGTGCCTGACATGTGATGATCTGCTGTTCACGTGAAAGCGTCGCACAGATCTCAAAATAAATGTCAGATCGATTTATGCAAGTATGCTTTTTTTGAAGGAGGAATTATCACTCGCATTGACAAGGGTGAGACGTAAAAATTAGAAGCGTTAAAAATGAGACGGTGAGGAGGAGGAATTCTGACGAAACGTACGCGCTGAGAAGGGAAGACGGGAAGAATATTGGGAAGAATATATGAACAAAAATCGGTAAACAACGAAGAAATAAGAACAATGCTAAAAAAAAAGGCAATGTTTCTTGAAGCATGAAGGCTCGAAATACCACGAAAAACCACGGCGACTGATTCGTGTTGTGCAAAAATGCAAAACACGATCTGTGCAGGCTTTGACTTCAAAGGAAATACGTCATTCTTCTTGTGCAAATATTTCATGCAGAATGCCTCTGGCGTTTATTATCTATATTCAAATCGATGTTTAAGTGACGGATTGTGGAGACTTCTGTCCTCAATTTTTTCATGTAACGTTGGGCTTAATATTTTTATTTCAAAAAAATTTGATGATTTATGGTGTTTGCGTGCTTGCATAATTCATTATTCGGTATCGCAACAGACGTTTTTATCACGCTTGCTGGCGTTTATGTCTCCGCGTTGATTGGTTTTAATTTTGCTTAATCTTTCTTCTAGGGTGTAATTTAGATGCAGGCTGTTTCTATTCTCGTAAAATGTCGATATTTGAGTCCACTTCTTATACACTATAATACATAAATACATACTTGTATACAACACACAAACATATATATATATATATATATATATATATATATATATATATATATATATATATATATATATATATATATATATATATATATATATATATATCAAATATAAAGGAGCCCATAAAAACTCCAAAAGTAAATGCTTTTTATGGGGTCCTTATGTTTGATGGATTTCTGTTTTAACTGAAAATATTTACAGTCATATATATATATATATATATATATATATATATATATATATATATATATATATATATATGTATATGTATATATATATATATATATATGTAACATATATATATATATATATGTATATGTATATATATATATTCATAAATATATGTATATAATGTGTATGATGTATGGATTTATAACATGCATATTTACATACATGCATATATATCAAAATGAGCTAGATTCATACCCCACATGTTCCTGATGGTTTTGTATTCATGTCAGGAGATTAACCTTTGTATAATACCTGATACTATACCAGAAAGAGATTCAAGGTCATTTTAGTAATTTCAAAGCCCCTTTTAGTAACTTCAAAGCCGTGGTCAGAGTTTAATCCTTATCGCGGTTCTGTGCTGAATGAAACGAATGAAACCGCGTTCTGTTTGTATATATGACGATGAATCGTTTTTCATTTTATTTTCTCTTTGAGTTCGGTCAGTCAGCGAAGTTGAACAACTTTGGGTATAGTGTGTGGTTGAAGGTTTGACCACAAAGAATTAAAAAAAAAAAAAGATTTAGTCGGCACACAGGTCTTTTGCGTATCCATTAGACAGGGTGTGGGCTAGCAACTTCACCCCATTAAATACTGGGTGAAAAATCGGGAAAGGTAATAAACTCTTGAGCTACTTCCACTAATATATATATATATATATATATATATATATATATATATATATATATATATATTATTGTATATGTGTTTGTGTAGATATGTATATATGTATATATATATATATATATATATATATATATATATTATATACTGTATATACTGTACACATATACACACACAGTACATGTCTTTGTAGATAGAAAAATATATATATATATATATATATATATATATATATATATATATATATATATATGAATTATATATATATATATATATATATATATATATATATATATATATATATCATTACAAATATTAAACCACAAATATCGCATAATATCTAAATTCACTAAACCTCTGGGACAACTTGAACTCAAGGGGAATTATAACTGATAAGTGCTTCAGTCCCACTGGTGACGAAGCACTTGTCAATTATAATTTCCCCTGGGTGTAGGTTATGCCAGAGGTTTTGTGGATTAGCTATTAAACGATATTTGTGGCTTAATTAAGAAAAGAAGTCATGGCGTATGTGACAAAAATTTATATATATGTATATATATGTATAATTTTTATGTTTGTATGTATGTATGTATGTATGTATGTATTATTATTATTATTATTATTATTATTATTATTATTATTATTATTATTATTATTATTATTATTATTATTATTATATTTTATTCAGTAGATGAAACCTATTCATATGGAAGAACCCCAAAGGGGTCATTGACTTGAAATTCAAGCTGCCAAAGAATATGGTGTTTATTAGGAAGAAGTAAGAGGAAGTAAGGGGAGATACAGAAAGAAGGGATCCCACTTATTAAAAAATAAAAAAAGAAATTAATTAATAAATAGATAAAAATGTATTAAAATGCAAGGAGAATAGTATTAGGGTAGTAATGCAGTGCATCTTCGCTTGAACTTCTGAAGTTCCAGTTGTACGACATTCTCTGAGATGCTGTTCCACAGTCCAATGGTGTGAGGAATGAAAGACCTCTGGAACTGAGAAGTTAGACAGCGAGGCACATTTACTGCATATTGGTGCTGCTGTTCCGCGAATCTGGTTGCTCTCGGCAGGAAAAGTGGATCAGGGACCAATTGTGAATGTGAAAGATCTCTGTTGAAATGCAACTCATGGAAAATGACAAATAAGAGACTATCCATCGATGGTCCAAGTCACAACTGCCAATATTAGGAAACCAGTGGCCGTCAACGATTCTCAGGAAACAAGAACTGAGTTGTGTGTCTTTTTTCGATATTAAGCCAAATCAAAGTCATAATTAGAGGCACTCCCCTGAGGATTCCGGAGGAGCCATTGGTTCCCGGTTTAGCTAAGAGGCCCTCTTCCGGTGCCTCCCAGTAAAGCCCGGAGCCCCCTGCCCTGCCGAATGGGTCTCTTCTCTGGCTTTCCTGGGAACCTAGAGATCTATAATTTATAGGTTTGATTAAAGCCCCTCCCCCCTCGCCCCAGCGCATCCAACGCTTCCAACAGGGGCCAGGGGGAATCCGTAGAGGAAGGCCTTTAATAATGACTTTCATTTAGCTGAATATAGGGAAAAGACACAGCTTGGTTCTCTTTTCTAAGATGCCTTAAAGATGACTTACTTGTGCAGCATCCGAAAGGTTTAATCGTACAGCCTTGTCTCTATGGCTGCCTTGTTTCGTTGGTAAAGAAACGTTGGAAGGAATATTGGAGCGTAGAGAAACTAATGAAATTAGCTCTGAGAGGAGGAGGAGGAGGAGGAGGAGGAGGAGGATGATGAAACAAATGATAAGTAGTGGTTGACTCAAGGGTCGCGATGTCACGCTGCAATTACTGTACAATGCGGTGACGAAAATGCTGCTACCGGAGTTTTGTGACGATGTTTGCGAAATGTCAGTTGCGTGCATATTATCTCTAGCGGTTGGTTATAGTGTTTCCCGTTGCGTCATGTATTGCGTAGCTGATACTTTTGCTCTTTCTTCAGGTAACTTGATATGAAAGCAAGGATTAAACTACACACCGCAGCATTGCTTTCTCTAGATTTTGAATGATGGGGTAACTGTCATTCTGATTTCTTCAACTGCCGGAAGTATACAAATTCATTTTGTCAATTGATTGTCTTTTATGATTTTTCGCCTTTTTTTCTGCAAAAATAAAATTGTTTTCTGTGTTTGGAAACGAAGGTTCAGTAAGTTGAATTCGGATGAGCAGCCCTCCGAAATTATTTCAGTATTGAAACATTGAAATCCGTTTAATGTTGAAATCTGTTTAAACAGGAAAAATAACAAAATACCTTGGGAATTGTGCCATTTAAGCGATATTAAGTGATAAAATGTGGTTAAGGAAATTTGTTGTTCGTTATCATTCATCAGTGTGTGCTCTTTACAAGTTTTGCATTTAAAATAATGACGTGAGTTGTATCATTAATTTGCTAGTGTCCTTTGAAAGATGATTGAAACAGTCAGAACCTCAGTTTGTCAATACTGTATAGATCGAGGAGAGTTCAAGATATTAAGAAAACAATTGCCTTTTCAAGGCTGATTATTAAACCGAGTTTCAACTTCTCAAATTGTCAAGTCAATATCATGAAAATCACTTTCTTGATTGGAAATTAAAGTTTTTTAAAGACACACCAAACGTTCTGATCATAGAGTGCCATTATTACTTGAGTGAATTTGTAATAGAGAATGTATATTTGAATCAGGTAAATTGAATCGAGAGTCCTTTAATGGTTTCATTCTCTTATTAAAAATAATTTGAGGCCTCGCTGGTATACGGATGTTCGTATGCATGCGTGAGTTTACAGATTAGTCTAGGTGAGATTCGTGTTTCCGCGTCGGTCGGACAGTCGGACAGTTTGCATTTAAATCAGGAGATTAAGGCCGTATAATACCTGATCATTTACCAAAACAGATTCAAGTTCGTTTTCGTAATTTCAGCTCCAAAAGGGGAGTTTAATCCTTTTCATGGCCCTGGCCCCGGTGAAGATTTAGTTCGGGTTGCGTAACAAACGACGTAACAGGAACCGTTGTCGTGGGTTTCACAAGTAGACTCATCTAATTGATTCTGTATATACATATACACACATACGTATACATGAAATATCCTTACGCCTTTTTCTCTGCCTTGGAGCGGTAAATGCCGGAAGGGTACAGGTTCCTGGTTTCTCAGGAAGTCTTTAGGGGTGGGGTTGCTTCCCTCACGCCCTTTTTCTGAATCCAGCACACTGAGTGATAGGGCCTTCCAAGGTGGGAGAACGGTCGCTACATCCTCACATACACACACACACACACACACACACACACACACACACATATATATATATATATATATATATATATATATATATATATATATATATATATATATATATATATATATATATATATACATGTGTGCGTGTATAATTTGATTGACAGATGGACATCAGTCGATCTAGTTCCATTCACAATTGTTGAGAAAACAAATAATGGTTTTAAGCAGTCACTTTCATCATTACAGACCCATTTCCTCAGAGAGGACAAATGACAGAGAGCTAGGAGCGAAAGGGGAAGCATAGGTTTCCAGAACTGAGGGACAATGAGCTTATGATGAGTCCAGCTTTCGCAATACCTTGGAACTGTCTGCAAAATTGTTACCTAGATGCTTGCGAAATGTAGGTGGCGTGCATTTCTGCGGCGGTTGGTTTGTTCACGCTTCTGATGTATGACGTAGCCCCGCCCTTCATTGCAATTCCGGTGTACTGGAGTTGGCTAGCACCAAAAGTTTTCATTCCCAGTGCGTTGAAAGATGACATGACTATCCTTTTCTACCAATGGGTTCTGTTAGCATACGTTGCGTTGGCTGTTCCTCACTTATTTTTTTAAATTGATAAATGAGTTTTTCTGTCTCCCACTCGCTCATTTTTTTATATTTGTTAGAGAGTGATATACAAATTTAGAATCGTTCAGTTTACTTCCCGCATCTTTTATTCAGATAATTAAATGTCCCCAACTAACGGATCGCAATCGAATGGATGATTTGGGTGCATGCCACTCTTTTTCCGTAGATATGGAAGTTCCGTTTTGAAATGCCCTCATGCAGAAAAAAGATAAAAGCCGTTTGTTTGACATGTTAATAATAGTATATATCACCCGCGTTTTAAGTTTGTTTTCTTCTTTTTGATAAGGTACCATCCGTGTGCTTAGAGGCTCCACAAGATAACACAGTCTCACATTTTCTTCTTACGACATAGATTGATTGATAGGGAGGCTCACTGAAGGATAGTCCTTGCTGGTTGAATTTCAGTTTAATCTGACCACTTCCCTATGTGAAATAGTGGTAATGAAAACTGCATAAACGGTTGAATGCAGAACTAATGTCAACTACAACAAGTAAAAAATGTGCCGTCGAAATTTCTTCGGAGTAATCGAGTTTTCTGTACAGCGTATAATGCTATATGAAACTCTCAGCCGCGGCCCATGAAACTTTCAACCACAGCCCGGTTGTAGCCTGTGTTGTTGGCACCTATAGCGGTGCCAGACGCACGATTATGGCTAACTTTAACCGTAAATAAAATAAAAACTACTGAGGCTAGAGGGCTGCAATTTGTTATGTTTGATGATTGAAGGGTGGATTATCAACATACCAATTTGCAGCCCTCTAGCCTTAGTAGTTTTTAAGATTTCAGGGCGGACAGACAAAAAGCCATCTCAGTAGTATTCTTTTACAGAAAACTAACAATACAAGTACTGAATAATCAAAATGGATCTTCAAAGGGAATATGACAGACTCACAGAGTTCCAGTTAGTCTTTTAGTGGCTTGTGATATCAGAAGTACCTGCTTTTGAAATATCTATTTGTAGTACTCTGTGAATTATATTTCATGTATCTCAGTAAATAGGTATATTGTTGGGGGCTCATGGGGCATTTATGAAACATTAAAGGAGAGGTTTTCAACGCTCTCTTCATGCTGTTGGCTTTATTTTGCATCTGCGCGAAGTGAAAGTGATTAGATATGTTTGTGTTTCTCGCTACCCGTATTATTAATCTGATCAATTTCTTTTCTTTTTCATTCTTTCTTTTCCTTTCACTTCCTAAGTTCGTTCCATTGGCACACCTGATTATCTTTCGTCAACATTTGGTCAAACAGTGTTCGTTCATTTTATTCTAGCGTTCATGATCTCTTTCTTTTCCTGAAGTTTAAAACAACACGAAGATTCATATCTATTTGAAAATTATCATGAGTCAAATAAAAACTAATTGGCTCTATATTTGAATATTGTGGCAGAAGGGTTTAATTTGTAGGCATTAATCATGGTCTCGAGAAATATTAACCAGTTAAATTAGCCGAATATTCGGCAGCAATTTCAAGTCATAATTTTGTCGTAGATTTAAATGATAATTGGCAGTAAGTCCAAAAGTTACTGTTCTATCGTGCCAGTGTTGTGAATTATTCAAGAGAATTCAGTGACGGTGTCGATATATCTCCAATACTTTCTTTCCAAATGGGACTGGAGCAGAATTCATTTTTCTGTTCTAATTATATGGAGCGGTCACCTCAGGTTACCTGGATAACCTCCTGTGACCTAGGATGACCTCTTGTGACCCTGGGGAAGGTTGAATGACTGTAAAGACCCAAGGCTGAACCAAGTCAGTTCATTCCTGGAAAAGTCATTCTTACCGTTTTGGTTTTTAGGGGCTGCTCTGAACACCCTCCCTTTAATGATGTTTTCCTTAATTAGTCGGATTATCTTTGTTGCATTTTTTACCATAGCTAAGTTTTGGCACTTTCCTTGCTAACAGGAAAAGTTTACGACAAGATATAATCATTTGAGGTGATTATTTTTTAAAGAACCTTCCTTCTGAACTGCTGAATATTGGTTTTTATACGTCTAACTTTTCTTAAAGTATGTAGTTCTAGATGGGGTTACTTTCCCTTCGCAGGCGTTCTGAATTCAATGATGATCACCCATTCACACACTGGAATCTCAGGATTGGGACCTCGTGACTAAAATCCTTGAACTTATGGTTGTTTACATAGCTTCTGTAGCTTTGCTTTCCTCAGCAACTGGGTTTGAGCTCCTTTCCTTAATTAACATTCGAGCACACTTCTTTCTATCGTAATGTCTTTCCTGATTTGATCAATCGTTTATTTATGATTTGTGTTTATGTTTTTATTTATATGTGTTTAGCTTTACTTAATTTTTATTTGTAAATTATTTGCACGTGTTGAGCTTCATTAGTTTTTGTTTGTTATTGATTATCTCTAGTGAAATTAGGTATGGCTGTTTTATGTGTGTATATATATACATATAAACATATATATATATATATATATATATATATATATATATATATATATATATATATATATATATATCTGTGTTTTATGGTCTGGTTATAATAGAAACGAAACAAATAGACATTAGAATTCTGAATCGATGATACCAGTAATAAGAATGATATTATTATTATTATTATTATTATTATTATTATTATTATTATTATTAATTTTCTTCTCACGAATTTGATCTATTCCCAGCTTTAAGCTGCAGCAATGAAAGAAAAACCGTCATCTATCGTAGCTTGCAGTCGAATGAAATGAAAAGATGAAGGGAACAGGAAACTAATAATTATATTTCCGCCTAAGTATGAAGCAATTTCCTTCGTGGGAGTACAAACACTTCTCGGTCTTGCGCAAAAAGCACACCTGAAAGAATTTCGCAGATTAAAAAAGTTAGGAGATATAAATTGTCCACTTATCCGAGCATTGTCAAAATAAGTTTCTTTTAACAGAAAACAAATGATAAGTTGAGAATTTTTTGTGGTTTCGTGAAAATAATGAACGCCTTCTGAAGCAACGAAGACTTAATTATTTTTTTTGCAGGTTTCTTGAATTTTTTAGTAAGAGTCTCATGTAATGTTAATTTTTTTTCAAACTTTTTTGCATTCTTTAGTAAGAATTTCCTACGGAAACTTTTTTTTTTTTTTTAATGTTTCGTGTGTTAAGAGCGGTTGGGAAAAATTCCGTGTTCTATGGCTTCATATAATAATAGAAGCCCTGAGAAATATTGATTAATTTTACGTTGACAGACTCTCGTACATTCTTTAATTGGGACTTCGCCGTTTTTTACTTATGATGTCTTCCTTGGCGTTTATGGAGAAAGACCGGAATATGGAAAGAGGGAAGATAAAATAAATGAATAAAGTATATTCTGAAGCACTCTTACTGGAATGATTCGTAGAAATTTTAACAGAAAATTAAAAAGCAAGACACTCTTGAGAGAGAGAGAGAGAGAGAGAGAGAGAGAGAGAGAGAGAGAGAGAGAGAGAGAGAGAGAATTAAAAATAAGCCCCCCTAAGAAAGGTGAGAGAGGGAGAGAATAAGTAAATTGAAAAGTAAGCCTCTCAGGAGAGCACGAGAGAGAGATTTAAAAGGGAAGCCCTTCAGAAGAGAGAGAGAGAGAGAGAGAGAGAGAGAGAGAGAGAGAGAGAGAGAGAGAGAGAGAGAGAGAGAGAGGAATTCAAGAAACGAAAGCGATCAAAGTACTATTTCAAGAACGAAATCTTTCATGCAATATATGGATAACCAGTGTGTGAGAGAGAGAGAGAGAGAGGAAAAATTAGATTCTGCAATAATAGTAAAATTGCACGTAGCCTCCCCGGTTGCACAATTACATCGTTAGATCAGCGGAAAAGCAGGCATGATTACGTTTGGCGAAAATTAGTTTTACGTGAATGCAATATATTTTGTGATGTGTAAGTTAATTGTTGCTTCGCCCGTCCTCTCTTTTATGTATTTTAATCTTTTTTTTTTATTAGGGAATGATTGTGTTGCACATGAGAGAGGCCTAATTTCTGGCGTCAATTTCAAACCGGGTGTAAACTCATATTTGTGAATAGTTCCATTTTTAGTTTTCTGTAATAGAAAACTATTGTGCCGACTTTGTCTGTCAGTCCGGAATTTTTTTGTGCGCACTTTTTCTGTCCGCCCTCAGATCTTAAAATCTACTGAGGCTAGAGGGCTGCAAATTGGTATGTTGATCATCCACCCTCCAATCATCAAACATAACAAATTGCAGCCCTATAGCCTCACTAGTGTATATTTTATTTAAGGTTGAAGTTAGCCATAATCGTGTGTCAGGCAACGAAATAGGACAGGCCACCGTAGGGCAGTGGTTAAATTTTCATTGGCCGCGGCTCATACAACATTATACCGAGACCATCGAAAGATAGATCTGTTTTCGGTGGCCTTGATCATACTCTGTACAGAAAACGCGATTGCGCCGAAGAAACTTCGGCGCATTTATTATTTGTTGTGTTATGTTACGGCTGTCTTGTATGCCCGACTATCTTCTTTTTATGTCATTTTCTCCAGATAAAAAGAAATGTTTTACCATTTGCTGGCGGTAAGGGTAAATAACTAACTTTATTATTATTTTAATGGTAATAATTTATGTCAGGGTTGTTAATATCATCATAACTATGTGCATTATTTTTACCATAATTGCTGTTATTATTGTAGTTGTCATTTTAGTACTTGTTTAATGTAATTTTAGTCCTTGATAACGCAATTTGGTGAGTCTCCATAACGTAATGGAACTATTTAGCTAAATAACTCCATTTAGGTCAAAGCTATTTTTATCATGAAAATTTATAATCTCATTCAGGGGATTTTGTCTGTGACACGTTTCTGTTAACTGTTAGAACGAGGTAATTGCTTTAATCCCAAATGGGATTAATTACCACCAACAATATTTATGATTTTTATTTGTATGTTGTGCGCTTGTATGTGTGTGCACGGTATAAAGGAAACTCGATAATAAAGAACTGCAGATATGCAAGACCTTGCGCTCTCAAACCATAGTATCTCGAGTTTTCTCTCTAGCAGTAAAAAACTGGTTAACATTTGCAAGACCGTTCCGATTGGCATTTTCCCAATGTGCTGCTGATTTCCTCTTCGGTATGTTGCAAAATGTGCCTGAGTCAGGAGACTAGGTTAGAAGAGTAATTATTTGTTTTGATAGTGGCAGTAATTGTTTTGATAAGCGATCTCTTCTTTCTCTATTTCCCTTCACCTGCTGTTACTTCTTTCTAATGAGCACAGTATTCTTTAGAAGCTTGAATTTCCAGTGAACGGCCCCTGTAGGCTTGTTATATAGGGTTCATGTTTTGAATAATAATAATAATAATAATAATAATAATAATAATAATAATAATAATAATAATAATAATAATAATAATAATAATAATAATAAAGGTATTGGTTTAGATTATGCACTCTATGTTTGCTCGAATTGAACATAAAAATAGTGTTTTATAATTGGTCCACTGTATCTGGAAAAATCTAACGAAGATGAAAAATGAATAAGTAAATAAACAAACAAATAAAGACACGCGTGCTCGCACACGCAGGAACTAGAATGGATAATATATAATATTAAAAATGCCCAGGAAGATTGTATAAAAGAGCACCATCGGATAGATTGTGGTTAACGATAGAGTGTCATTAGTTTGGGGAAAAACAGTGTTTTTGTATGAGCTGTTTACGTTGAAACTCTTTTGACAAATATGGTTTTTTCTTGGTTTTTTTATGATAAGATTAATAAACATGAAATGTTGGTATTTATGAAGAACGAATAAAGGGAGTTCGGTTGTTTACGACCATAGCAGAATAAGTTGATAGATGATTAATTGTTTACCAGTAGTGTCAGAGTCAACAAGAGTCTTTTGAGAACGTCCTTGATATTTATAATCACTTAAGGTTCTTTGCAGCGTCCCTTCGGACCCTAGCTGCAGCCCCTTCTGTTTCTCTTACTGTACCTCCGTTCATATCTTCTTTCTTCCATCTTACTTTCCACCCTCTCCTAACAATTGACTCATAGTGCAACTGCGAGGTTTTCCTCCTGTTACACCTTTCAAACCTTTTACTGTTAATTTCCGTTCAGCGTTGAATGACCTCATAGGTCCGAGAGCTTGGCCTTTGGCCTAAATTCTGTATTCATTTCAATGCAATTTGATATTCACTCATTAAAGTCAGTGGATTATTATTATTAAAATAGTTTAACCAGACCACTGAGCTGGCTATCAGCTCTCATAGGGCTGGCCTAAAGTCAGTAGAGCTGAAAGATTTCGTTGCTATGTAAGTGAGAGATCTTCCACACTTATAGGTTGCTATAAAGATAAATTTCTGGTATTCGCCCAAATTAAGATCTAAGTTCACATTAACCAGGCTTAATATTTAGTTGAGGATACTTTATGTTTGATTATTGAGTATTCTGTTATGCATTTCCTTTATTTATTTATTTATTTATTTATTTATTATCTATTTTTTATTTATTTTATTGATTAAGAATACTTTGATTTGTGATATTTTGTCTATTTTTCCTGTTCACTTGTTTTGAGAATGACAATATGCGGTCTCCATTCGTTATTTTAAAATCCATATTTTGAAACAAATAAATGAATTTTACTTATTTCTTGTTTAATTTATTAGTATGAAAGAGTATGGTTGTTTTAAAAGTAAGTTGTTGGGGGGGATAAGGTAAATTGTTCAGATACGTGGGCTAAATCAGTCATTGTATTATAGTACTCTGAGTATCTTGCGGTTATCATAGGTTTGGATTGTAGTGGTGCATAAAACTGAATTATTACTTTTACTTATTCATGTTTTTGTTGGTGTGCTGCATCTAGAAGTGAGTGGACAATTGCGATAATGAAGTAGGTCATTAAGTTGTGTGAAAAAACTATCAAAAAAGATAAAGTATAAATATAAATATGTTAACTCTTGTGTTCTGAAACACAAGTGTATATATATACGTATATATGTGTATGTGTGTTTTGTATATATGTATGTGTGTGTATGTGTGTATATATACATATACATATGTGTGTGTGTTTGTTTATATATGTATGGATATTTGTTTGTTTGTTTGTTTGTTTATATAATGACTTAGGAAGAAGTGGAATCTTAACAGGGTTTCATCGTGAACAGTAGAAGAGCATCTTGTGAAACGTAATCATTTTCAATGACTAATGTGAAGATGTAAAGAATGATTATAACATTAGAAAAGTACCACGAATTTGTAATAAAAAAAATGAAATAATTATTCTCTTTGTTGTCGTAGTGCCTCCCCTCTTCCCACGTACGATTCATCGTACGTTTCTGAACTACACGATACCAGAGATGATAACAAAACACGCAACGTGGGGAATTCTTTTTCTACTTCCTCTTAGTCTTCTTCTTTTTATTCTTCTTTTCCTCCTCCTCCTCCTCCTCCTCCTCCTCCTCCTCCTCCTCCTCCTCCTCCTCCTCCTCCTCCTCCTCCTCCTCCTCCTTCTTCTTCTTCTTCTTCTTCTTCTTCTTCTTTGGCGAAATATATGCAGAATTTTGGGGGCCTAAAATTCTAGCACGTACTGGCAGGTGCCAGAATTTTGGGCTCCTAAAATTCTGGAACGTACCAGAATTTTGGGCGCCCAAAATTCTGCAACTATTCTGGCAATTGCCAGTACGTCCAGAATTTTGGGCGCCTAAAATTCTGGCACGTATTCTGGCACAATTTTGGGCGCCTAAAATTCTGGCACGTATTCTGGCACAATTTTGGGCCCCTAAAATTCTGGCACGTATTCGGGCACAATTTTGGGCCCCTAAAATTCTGGCACGTGCCAGTGTTACATAAAATCTGCAATAGGAAACAGTTCGGTTCATATACCCCGAAAGGGAATAATATGACTTTTAGATATCCATATACTTACATGAACGCTTATATGGAAGCATGCCAATGTAAAGGATTTAATGACTTTTTAGAACGGGATCTCATATAAAAAAAATTTAAACAACTCACCACTTATTAAAAAAAAAAAGCTGGAGTCGCATACGTACCTCAGTTCTTCTGAGATATGTTGATAGTCAGACAGACTAATAAGAAACAAAACTTCTTTATTACAAAACCTCTATGCAACTACGCTTGCGATTGTAGTAAGGAGTTTACGCGTGTTTTTGCGTGTTTGTTTGTGTATGTGTGTGCGCAGAGGCTTTTCAAACGAACGTCCATAACCTTAAGTGGGTACTTAACGTCACAAAGGATCAGAAACGCGACAAGTACTTTGTCATTTAAACCTTCACCTTTCTGTCAGTCTTTCACAGCTCCGGGAGGCAAATTCCTGAGATGTATGCTAGTATTCCACCAGCCCCGGTTTTTTGCCATGCTCCCAGGTTAGGTTAAGTTAGGTTAGGTTATGTTAGATTAGTACCTATAGAGCAGTGGTTCTTAAACTTTTTTGCCTTGCGCCCCCCTCTGCATTATGTATGGACCCCACGCCCCCCACCCCTGAAATTTTTGCCAACTATAATCTATAAACAAAATGTTGTCTATTTGTATGCATGCTGTTATACTTATCATAACAATAAAAGACAATTCATAAACAAGATTTGAAATTAAAATTGACTTATATTTTGAATTTTTGGCATGTTTTGAGATAATGATTAGAAAATATATGGAAGCAGTGATAACGTTTTTGGCAATTTTGTAAGTAACTTCACAAATAAAAAAAATAATTGGCACCATCTGGCAAATCTGCTTGTGCCCCCCTTGGAAGCTTCTGGCGCCCCTCCCCAGAGGGGCGCGCCCCCAGTTCAAGAATCGCTGCTATAGAGTAATTTGGGTGTGGGAAACAATGAGACCACCTGCCCCGGTTCTTCTTTTAGCCATACCCCTAGGTTAGGTTAAGTTAGGTTAGGAGGTTGGGTAGGTTCGGTTAGATTAGTACCTGTTGAGTAATTAGGGTGTGGGAAACATAATGAGGTTATTTTCAAGAAAACTCTGTGGTTTGTTTTTCAGATAGGCGTCCCACTTTTTTCAAGGAAAGGTCCCGGTACTCGGTTACATCTCGGGAAAACGCCTCCGGGAGAGCCAAACTCCTGTGACCCTTTGCAATGTCATCCACCTTCCCATATTCCCCGCTGGCGATGACGATCGTAAGTGTGCTCTCTGTGCGCCTCTCACTACGGAAAGCGTTATGATGGTTGCTGATGGTATGTTTTTACCTGTCCTCTGTGCTCCCAAACGTGTTAGTATTGCTTATGTACATACATATATAGATAGCTTCGTTTCGTACATACGCGAATACATTGTATCTTTATTGTTGCCTTACATACATACATACATACATATAAATATTTCTTTACAAACTTTCATATATACAGTGCATACACACATGCATATCAGTAGTTGTTTACATACATTCATATATGCAAAGCTTTGTTGTTTAAATACACGCACATTATAAGTATATATTCATTGCTGTCATACATACATACTTAAAAACATATATAGGCACACATCCATACATTTGTCTTCATTGCTTCCATACATACATACATACATACATACATACATCTTCATTTATATACATACGATTGTATAAAGACGCTCTTGGTTTCACGTCTACGGCTAGATGATTTATACGTTGTAAAATGACTTAACCTTTCCTACCTGCGCGGGTGAGCGTAGAAGCTCACCTTGCAACGGTGCAAGAAGAGGCCCAATGCTCAACCAGGAGCGTTTGCTCGCCGGTTGTGTGACTGGATCCCCTTCCGTCGTATCTCGCCATATATATATACTGTATATACTCGTATATGTACCGTGTGTGTCCCATAGAAAACCGTTAGGCGCATCATCCCCCGACTCGCTTATTATCCTTACCGTTGGCTTCTCTTGCTTTGTTTGTCTGGTCTTATCATGAGCGCATGCGTGGGGTGTGAGCGGTATGCGTTTTTCGCTTACAAATACACGCACATTTAATTAATATGTATATTTATATGTGTGTGTATGTATGTATAGTCTATATATAAATACTTGTGTATGTACGAGTAGCCCTAGGAGAGCTGTTAATCAGCTCAGTGGTCTGGTTAAACTAAGATATACTTAACCTTTTTAACGAGTATATCTATATCTGGGCAATCTTAATTTCTGGATGAAGGTCATGTCCAGCTTGCTCCCATGGAGGATGCCGTTTGAACGTGCTGGCGTTAGTGGCTGCAGTTATTTTAGCCATAGCCATCATGGCTAAAATATGATTTATGCCCATTTTGAAGAATGCTTAAAAATTATCCATCTGCAGGGGCTAATATAAAGAAAACCCCCTAAAAAAAAAGTTCAGCTTTACTCACATTTAGTGAGTCTGTCTTCATGAGAACCATTCACTGTACTTATTTACCATCACAGAGTGAGGCTTGCCCTGCCAGTATTGAATTTGTTGTTTTCCAAATTCCTTTTACTAATCCTCCTGGTAGCATGTCTTTGAAGCACTCTGTCTTGCTGTGCGCATGTAGTCTTTTTTGTTTGTTGCTTAAATCTTGTCCTTGCTTCTGATGGGTTGAAATACTTGATTAACTTCTGTGACATCGTCTGCGGTATTTATTGTTAACTAAAAAAAAAATATCTAACAGTAATGTGGTTATTTTTGTTAGGTTATCAGAGATTTATAAGAGAATTATAATAGATCAGTTCTAATTATGTACGGTTTCAGACCAAGAAACATGTTATGTTTTAAAAGCATCCAACTGGGAAATATGTTAACTTTTTAAGCATCCCAACTAGAAAATAAATTTCTCTCCCTTTTTCAACCTATCGTAACCAGTTTTAGGTTACTGTTTTCATTCTATTTAATGATCTTGAACAGCTGTAGACAAAATTACCCAAATTGTTCTGCGTTGCTTTAAAACAAACAATAAAAAAGCAAAAAAAAAAAAATCTCCAGTAGGGAGCCTAACATTAGCGTGATTGCCTTGCCCAGTGACGTCGAGAAAACGTATGTAAACGTTTTGAAGCAACGTCATCATTTGTCACTATTAGAAGTGAAAGTCATCGTCTTTCTCGTCAGTCATCATCAGTGTACGTCTCGTCTCTGGTGTCGCCTTTTTGTTGTTTGTTATTATTGCTGTTGTTATCGGTATTTACTTTTTGGTGTTTGTTATTATTGCTGTTGTTATTGGTATTCACTTTTTGCTGTTGTTATCGGTATTTACTTTTTGTTGTTTGCTATTATTGCTGTCGTTATTGGTATTTACCTTTTGCTGTTTGTTATTATTGCTGTTGTTATCGGTATTTACTTTTTGTTGTTTGTTGTTATTGCTGTTGTTATCGGTATTTACTTTTTGTTTGTTATTATTGCTGTTGTTATCGGTATTTACTTTTTGCTGTTTGTTGTTATTGCTGTTGTTATCGGTATTTACTTTTTGCTGTTTGTTGTTATCGGTATTTACTTTTTGTTGTTTGTTGTTATTGCTGTTGTTATCGGTATTTACTTTTTGTTTGTTATTATTGCTGTTGTTATCGGTATTTACTTTTTGCTGTTTGTTGTTATTGCTGTTGTTATCGGTATTTACTTTTTTGCTGTTTATTATTGGAGTTGTTATCGGTATTTACTTTTTGCTGTTTGTTATTATTGCTGTTGTTATCGGTATTTACTTTTTGCTGTTTGTTATTATTGCGTTGTTATTGGTATTTTCTTTTTGTTGTTTGTTATTATTGCTGTTGTTATCGGTATTTACAATGCCGCTATCTACATTAATATCGTAATATCATTATAATTAGTGTGAAGTATCATGATCCTCATTGTTATATTTAGTCATTATCATATTTTTGGTGATGGCTATTACTCCCATTGTTATTAATCATAATAATCATAATCTCCAATGTGATTATTTGTTAATATCACGATTAATATTTTAATTGTTATAAAAATCATCATCGTCATCATCTTGTGGCGTCGTTGACGTCATCACAATCTGTATTAATTATTTTCATCAAGATAATCATCAGCGCCACAAAGTCCCTAATTTTAGAGTTAAGAGGGTGGAAATATATGAGGAATGGGAATGGCCCACATTCCTAACTGAATTAAGCCGGGAATCGAGTTTTGGAATTGACAGTAAGTGTTCCAGAACTGGCAAATGGTATTCGCCACTAAATACGTTACGACTAAAAACTTTATGGGGCAATAAATTAGTATCTTTTGCGTGTGTGTGTGCGTATGTGTGTGTATGTGTTCGAGAGAGAGAGAGAGAGAGAGAGAGAGAGAGAGAGAGAGAGAGAGAGAGAGAGAGAGAGAGAGACCTTTAAAGTTGTGTTCCCAGTCAAACACAAAAGCCCATCAATCACATTTATACTCTAGAAAAGCCTAAAAATTTATATTCGTTTGACCTAGTTTTTGGGTGGGCTATTAAAGTCACAAAAGGTCATGTAATATATTTTTGTAAACTAAATGATTTTAAGAGGGTTTTTCTGTAATAAATGAAAACCTAATTAAAATTACAAGTCTGGTGTAAGATAAGTCAAACTTTGGGAATTAATGTAGAATTTAAAAAAGAGAGAGAAAAAAGAGGTCTCCAGCGCAGAAAGAAAGTACTTGCATATTTAATTATTTTTTTTTTTTTTTTTTTTTACATATTTGGGCGTGACCCAAGGTAGGATGGAGGCGCACACAGCGCCCGTGATTAGGTCATCTCGAGGTATCCAGCGAGAGTGGAAAGAAAAAGGGAGAGGAAAAACTTTCGTGGGTCGGTAAAAAGAAAATCTGACCGAGTTGGGTGAAAGTTAGTGCATCGTATGTCGCAACTTTAGGGGGGTGCGGAGCGAGGTAGGGGGTGGGCCCTAGGTCCTGGGCTTCCCTGGGTGGCTGGGAGGGGAGGAGGGAGAGGTTGGGCAGAAATGAAGAGAGACCGACACGCCCCTCAGGGTCGTCCCGCGAACAAAGGAACGGGAGAAGGATAGGATAATGGCCGCTCACGACGGGAATATTGGATTCGGCTTTCGTGAAAATCCGCGTAGGGGTTTAACTCTTTCCTTTAATTCTGTCTGTCTTTCTCTCTCTCTAAATATAGGTTGCCCTTGATAAACGGTTGAATTTTATCGATAAGCTAAGCGTTCAATGTATGGCCGTCGTATTTCTCTATTGTATAAATCACGTAAAAGATAAATATTGACGGACTGATTTGTCGTGAATACGGAAGAGTATCATTTTTTCTTTTTTTCTTTCGTACAAGTTATATTAAAGCTGAAAATTTCAGAGGTTCGGTTATTCATGACTACGGGAGTGTTCTCTCTCTATCTCTGTTTAATATTTCGTTGGAAGGGGCTGGTTTTGAGAGGACTGACTTGGTCCTGGTTAATACACAGTTGAATCATGTAATTCAAAATTGTTTTAAAGATGGATATTCGGGGAGTTGAATTATTCCTGATTACGTCATAGTCCCTTGTCTAATTTTCTAAATCCTGTTAAATGTAAAAACGATAATTTCACTCAAAACAGTTAAAGCTAAATTAACTTTAAAGATAAATAGATAAATTCTAAAAAAAGAAAAACATTTGTTATAGTGTTACAAACCGTAGAATAACACCAGGAAGTATGGTATACCAACCCTAAAAAAATAATAATAAACTACGCAAAAAAAGATAAAATGTTGGAAAAGGTATAATAATAATATGGAGGGGGATAAAAGAATTCTCAGTGATGATCTTTCCACCATCATAAATCACCTACGTTATGAAAGAAGTTTGTTGGTAGCGCCGCTATAGTTGAGCCTTCTGCCGTATTCGATAGGGGTTAAATCCGACCGGAAGGCGACGGCAGAATTTTGATGATTAGGTTTCAATAGCAGCAGAAGGTTGCCGGGGCATGACATACATACATACAAACATACATATGTATGTGTATATATTATATATATTTATTTATTTATGTGTGTATATATGTATATATATACATATATATAAATATGTATATATAAACTATAAAATATATATATATATATATATATATATATATATATATATATATATATATATATATATATATATATATATTTGTATGTATGTATGTATGTATGTATGTGTGTCTGCGTGTGAAAAAGAAAGGGTTTGAAATGACAGAATGCATGGCGTTTACATAACCGCAAAAAGAAAAAAAGAATCAGAGAAAGGAAAAGTAATGGTAATTGGTTCCCGTCAGAGAATTGTGGAGTAGAGAGCTTTGGGGTTAGATAGTTACCAGGAGTTCAATCTGAAAAGAAGTGGCCCATCAAAGAGAAAACCTCTCGACTTCAAAATCAAATAACAGCTCGAAACACAAAAATGACTTGATGGCAGGAAATCGAGTTTTGTCAAGTAATGTGACTTAAAATCTTTCATGATGGAGTTGAATGAAGTACGCTCACGAATTTTAAGTAGTGATGAATGAAAGTTGAACGAGTAAAGGATGCATCGTATTTTCATTTAATCATCGCTTTCGTAAGGGGGGTTTAAAACGAATGACAACTGAATATAGAGATTTTGAGTAGTATTACTCTCAAGCAGGAAATTTTGAAGATGAAAATTTTCAGAACGAAGAAAGTTGCCGCACTTTCTAATCAATTTAACACCGGGAAATTTTGTTTAGTACTTTTGTTAAAATGGCATGAATTCCCTGGTGCTGCATACTCATTTCCATGGCATTTAGAGAAAGCCAGGCTCCCATTTACCTAATTGCAAACTAGGTGTGTCATCAAAACTTTTTTTTTTCCTCCTTTACGTTGAGCTGCATATTCAACCGAATAGTTTTTTTTATGTTTACATTTTTTCCCCGTCCTCTCTAGTGGAGCATTCCTGGATGGCAGTAAACATGAATGAAAAAAAGAAATAATAGTTTTTTCCTGACGTGGAGTCACGCGAACCAGCAGTAATAAGAGATGGAAATGGCGATCTCTGTGCCATCCTCTTCCGGAAAGTTTTAGCGAAGAAGATTATAGGAAGTAGCTTAGCTAGAGAGGCATACACACACACATACACACACTCACACACAAACACACAAACTTTTCGACAGCTAACACACACACACATCAAGCACACCTTCACACGTCACTGCGAAAGCTCTTATAAGATTGACTCGTCTCTAATGGCTGGACAGGTGTGTCACAGGAGACGCAGGCACGACATAATGCAATTGGGACAGCAAAGTAGGTAAACACACACACACACACACACGCTCACACTCTAGGCACGTTCATCTCTCTCTCTCTCTCTCTCTCTCTCTCTCTCTCTCTCTCTCTCTCTCTCTCAGTTCATTTGAGGCCTGCCCTTTAGAAAGGGTTGCGAGGCCTTTTCAGATGCTCTTACAAAGAGTGCCTTCACAGACTTTACTCTTTTATTTCATGGTATGGAGAGAGAGAGAGAGAGAGAGAATTTCGTAATCCTGACATTTTTTTTTATTCCTATTCTTCCACCATCGCCCATCCCAGTGATAAACGAAAACCCCCCAAAAATTTAAGGGTCGTTTTTGGCCCTCTGATGCGCTTCAAGTTTGGACAAGAGAGGAACGTCTCTGAACTCAACAGAGTCTGGTTGCCATTATGGTTGCTTCTCATTGCCCAGTGAAAATTTCTTATTATCAGAAAAAAGTATCAGCCACATGAGTACTTAGATGTGTATGTGTGGAATTTATTTCTGAGAGGAGAGAGAGAGAGAGAGAGAGAGAGAGAGAGAGAGAGAGAGAGAGAGAGAGAGAGACTCAGATCTCTGTTACAAATTTTAAGCATTAATAATACCCCTCACTTCAAAGTACTCGTCCTTCAAGACTTGAGATTATATAAGTCAGAGAAATTTTGAATACTACTGTACAAAATTCTGGAGACTTTTGCACTTGACCGCATTCATCCTGGTGACAATTTTGTTCCAACGCCTTTTTTTCCCCTTTTTTTATATTTGTTTTGCTTGTAATTGATCTACTTCAATTTGTAGTTCCATTAGACAGATTGGCATTTTGACCAGGAGTTTTTCCCCTTTTCTTTTTTCGATTTTTTCCTTTTTTTTTTTTTTTTGCTCCTTTTGGCTTTTCACTCGCCTGAATTCACTTTGCTTTAAATTCATTTCCATAATGAGATTCGGACCGATTTTAACCACTTTTGCTTTTAGGTAATGGATTTTAGTGGATAATTAACAGAGTCTCGTGAGTATTAATGAAATTTTTGCAGAGGGCTTAATTGTCCTTTTCTCTTGCGCTTTCATCAATTACAACTTTGAACATACATATTAGTAAATCCATTAATACTGTACGTTTTACATTAGAGTGTTCTGTGCGGGTTAATTATATATCATACGCTACATAAATATAAAAGTTCCTTGTTAAGTAGTTAGAGTCACGTACGAGTATTCAAATGCTTATGTACAACTTTGACACCCACATACTGTATATATATCTTTCTAAAAATTCCTCATGAGAATGAAACTCAAGATGATCCCCCTCGTTCTTAATCGGAAGTTGAACCACTTTTTGTCACTGTAAACGAAAATATCCCGTTTGAATTTTAGAGGTATAATTTTATCATTCCAAATGCTGGTATCCAATTTTCAGTGAGTATATAAGCTTAGGTAAATTTTTTCCGTCTTTGCTTGCAGCCATTTCTTTAAAGGGGGTCGCAGCCATTTCTTTGAAGGGGGTCAAAAGTCTTGGAGGCCACTCAAGCCAAGGCTAACTGACCCATTCTCTTTGCATTTTAATACATTTTTATTTATTCATTTATTTATTAGTTAATTTTTGTTTCTTTTTTCAATAAGTGAGATCTCTTTTTTTCTGTATTTCCCTTTACCTCTTCTTACTTCTTCCTAATGAACAACATGTTCTCTGGAAGCTTGAATTTCCAGTCAATGGCCCCTTTGGGCTTGTTCCATATTAATTGGGTTCTTCTTCTGGATAATAATAATAATAATAATAATAATAATAATAATAATAATAATAATAATAATAATAATAATAATACGGCCCTTCGAAGAAAGGAGTCACAAGCCTTTGTAAGTCACTCCGGCCCAGGTAGACTTGCCCAGTCTCATAGTCTTTCCATGAGGACTGACACACCTTCGGAAGTTATACAGGTCGTGAAATATTTTTCCAGGCCTCAAAGTCCTTCATGGAACTAGCCACAAGACGTAAGAGATCATATAAGCCCAGTTAAATTTATCTAATCTTACATATCTTCCATGAAAAGAGACGAAAGATTTTGGAGGCCACATAGAACCCATTTGAATTTCCCTAGACACACAATGCTTTCTTGAAGGAACAACAACCCTTTGGAGTTCACTTAGACCTTGACGAATTAACTTAGTCTTATAGTTGTTCTTTTATTATAATTATAGACTTATAATCTTGATATGGATGTACAATTCAGAGAAAATAAGGTAATCAGAAGAGTTCAAATTATATTTTAGGGAAAATCGTGTGAGTTACAGAATTGCACAGGAATTCTTTTTAAGAATTCATGGGTGCCGTCACTCTTGTATTACTGGGAGTTATTTGGAGCATCCATAATGGTACTGATAAGAAAATTGAAGGTTTTATAAGGCGTTTAGAGTGCCAAGGATGCTCTATAATTCTTGAAATAACTTGTAGTTAGATTCTCCTTCTATGAAGCTGTGTCAAATAGAAATATAATTTCATATATTAGTATTTTATCTTGTAAACACTGGATAATTATAATGGCTTATACATGTAAATCCTCCTCATTAAAAATGAAATTTTTTTTCGGATGCTGAAAGGTTAACTTGAATACCATTAAGGCACAAATAGAAACTGTAATGCTGATTATCCTTAAATTATGAATATTTATGTTCAAGCGAGGGCCCACTCAACCATTAAACTTTTATTTGTGAAATTCTTTGAAAAATATACCCTACATTACGGATGCCATAGAGCATTTTCTCTTTGGCGATAGAAACGATTTTGTCCTTTGTTGAAAGAATCGGTACAGTACCCCTTAGATTGCACAGTTCAGCAACAGTTTCTTTCTGTATGCTACCAAACATCTTATTTCTTTTGCTGTCACAGTTTTCCATGATTCTTATTACATTCCAGTTCCACGCTTCTTATTACTTTCCATTTTCCCTGATTCTTATTACTTTCCATTTTCCATGTTTCTTATTACTTTCCATTTTCCACGATTCTTATTACTTTCCATTTTCCCTGATTCTTATTACTTCCCATTTTCCACAATTTTTTTTACTTTCCAATTTTTAAGAGACAGGACTACAGTATTAATAATAATAATAATAATAATAATAATAATAATAATAATAATAATAATAATAATAGATTCACAATTTCGTGAAAAACAATCAGTAATAAAAATCCATTTTAACGTTAACACTGAGCGGTGTTCGAAAGTCTTTGTTTCTTTTTACATAGTAATATATTTACTATATAATCGCGGATTTTTATTACTCATAATAATAATAATAATTATAATAATAATAATAATAATAATAATAATAATAATATCCAGTCTTCATGTTTCCCATTCTTTTTTCTTGTGCTCTTCAGGCCTTGGCGAGGTAAGGTATTAGGTCGCCTGTCTTATCGATCTGTGTATCAATTAGAGCAATAGAACCAGGTAATGGCATTAAGGATCGGAACTGCCAGGTATAATAGTACAGTGAGGGAGGAGTGGGAACGGAGCGTCGCCATTCCTCCTTTATTGAAAAAAAAATCTCTGCTCTTGATTCGTTTGTCGAAAGGCAAATAGTTAGAGTGATTGGATGTCCGTAGAGTTATTAGAATGGTAGAATAGAATAGAATATACAAAGTTTAGGCCAAAAGCCAATCTCTGGGACCTATGAAGTCATTCAAGCTCTGGGACCTATGAGGTCATTCAAGCTCTGGGACCTATGAGGTCATTCAAGCTCTGGGACCTATGAGGTCATTCAAGCTCTGGGACCTATGAGGTCATTCAAGCTCTGGGACCTATGAGGTCATTCAAGCTCTGGGACCTATGAAGTCTTTCAGCGCTGAAACGGAAATTGGCAGTAAGAAAGTTTGAAAGGTGTTACTTGAGGAAAACCTCTTATAGTTGCACCATGAAACAATTGTTAGAGAGGGTGGAAAGTCAGATGGAAGAGTGAGAATATGAACGGAGATACAGTAAAAGGAATGAGGGAGATTGCAGCTAGGGGCCGCAGGGACACACTGCAAAGAACCTTCAGTAATGACGTGGTGCACTGACGGCACTATCCCCCTTACGGGGTAATTAGAATATTAATGGGCCTCTCAGGGTGATTAAAATGGCAAATTAATTTCTCCCCAGAGTGAGTAGAGAAGCACACTGACCTCTTCCTAGAGAGATTGCAGAAAACTAATTGACTTCTTTCGGAAGTAATTAGAAGAGCAAATGAGCTTCATCCTAGAGTGACTAGAGAGACAAATGGATACCTTTGTTAAACAGTACAAGTGTTTTGAGCTCGAATACCTGGCTAGTACTAATCTTAAAGGACATGGTAAAACATATGTTATGGTAGGTTACGGTGATTTCCAGGAAGAGACTGTCAGCATAGTCTACGGGAAAATTTCCCGCCAGTATACTGTGAAAAGATGCCTTTTATTTCACCAAGAACTTTTATATATATTTTTGCAAAGCAGAATCATATTCTTGGGGAAGCTTTCTTTTTTTTTTTTTTGAGGGACCAGTTATTAACGTCTCTAAGTCTAGTATTGGCAGCGTAAATGTTCTGTATAATCTTTTAGAAAGGAGTTCCTGAGCGGTATTCAGAATGATGTCATCATGAGAATATTCTGTACAAAATATATATCTATCTGTATATATACGTATGTATATATATATATATATATATATATATATATATATATATATATATATATATATGTATAAATTGTGTACATTATATATATATATATATTATATATATATATATATATATATATATATATATATAATGTATATACTATATTTATGTATGTATGTATATACACACATATTTATATATATATATATATATATGTATATATAGAGAGAGAGAGAGAGAGAGAGAGAGAGAGAGAGAGAGAGAGAGACAGAGACAGAGTACGTGGGTACATACACAAAATATGTACTTAAAACTAAAAAGTTTTGTTAAAGAGTATAACTTTTAAAGTGGTCCTAAGGACAGACAATATTTCTGAAAATTTTATCTCCGTTCCTTGAGTTTCGTCTTGTTTTGAATAAACAATTTGAAAA
>NC_089742.1:57744270-57751770 GCF_040412425.1 Macrobrachium rosenbergii
ACCAACAGTTATTCAGTCAATCAGAAAATAACCTCCAACAGTTATTCAGTTGATCAGAAAATAACCACAACAGTTATTCAGTTAATCAGAAAATAACCACCAACAGTTCTTCAGTTAATCAGAGAATAACCACCAACGGATATTCAGTTAATCAGAAAATAACCACCAACAGTTATTCAGTTAATCAGAAAATAACCACCAATAGTTATTCAGTTGATCAGAAAATAACCCCCAACAGTTATTCAGTTGATCAGAAAATAACCCCCAACAGTTATTCAGTTGATCAGAAAATAACCACAACAGTTATTCAGTTAATCAGAAAATAACCACCAACAGTTTTTCAGTTAATCAGAGAATAACCACCAACGGATATTCAGTTAATCAGAAAATAACCACCAACAGTTATTCAGTTAATCAGAAAATAACCACCAACAGTTATTCAGTTGATCAGAAAATAACCTCCAACAGTTATTCAGTTGATCAGAAAATAACCACCAACAGTTATTCAGTTGATCAGAAAATAACCACAACAGTTATTCAGTTAATCAGAAAATAACCACCAACAGTTTTTCAGTTAATCAGAGAATAACCACCAACGGATATTCAGTTAATCAGAAAATAACCACCAACAGTTATTCAGTTAATCAGAAAATAACCACCAACAGTTATTCAGTTGATCAGAAAATAACCCCCAACAGTTATTCAGTTGATCAGAAAATAACCACAACAGTTATTCAGTTGATCAGAAAATAACCACCAACAGTTATTCAGTTAATCAGAAAATAACCACAACAGTTATTCAGTTAATCAGAAAATAACCACCAACAGTTATTCAGTTAATCAGAAAATAATCACCAACAGTTATTCATTTGATCAGAAAATAACCGCTAACAGTTTTTCAGTTAATCAGAGAATAACCACCAACAGTTATTCAGTTAATCAGAAAATAACCGCCAACAGTTTTTCAGTTAATCAGAGAATAACCACCAACGGATATTCAGTTAATCAGGAAATAACCACCAACAGTTATTCAGTTAATTAGAAAATAACCTCCAACAGTTATTCAGTTAATCAGAAAATAACCACCAACAGTTTTTCAGTTAATCAGAGAATAACCACCAACGGATATTCAGTTAATCAGAAAATAACCACCAACAGTTATTCAGTTGATCAGAAAATAACCACCGACAGTTATTCAGTTGATCAGAACATAACCACAGCAGTTATTCAGTTAATCAGAAAATAACCACCAACAGTTATTCAGTTAATCAGAAAATAACCACCAACAGTTATTCAGTTAATCAGAAAATAACCACCAACAGTTATTCAGTTGATCAGAAAATAACCACCAACAGTTATTCAGTTAATCAGAAAATAACCACCAACAGTTATTTAGTTGATCAGAAAATAACCACCAATAGTTCTTTAGTTAATCAGAAAATAACCACCAACATTAATCAGAGAATAACCACCAACAGTTATTCAGTTAATCAGAAAATAACCGCTAACAGTTATTCAGTTAAGCAGAAAATAATACCAACGCAGTTATTCCCAGTTAATCGAAAAATAGCCACCAGCAGTTATTCAGTTAATCAGAAAATAACTCCAACAGTTATTCAGTTAAACAGAAAATAACCACCCAACAGTTATTCAGTTAATCGAAAATAACCGCAACAGATAATCGGTTAATCAGAGAATAACCACCAACGAAGTTTAATGAAAATAACCACCAACAGATATTCAGTTAATCAGAAAATAACCATAACATTTATTCAGTTAATCGTGAAAATAACACGCAACAATTATTCAGTTAATCAGAAAATAACTGTAACAGTTTTCAGTTAATCAGAAAATAACCACCAACGGACATTCAGTTAATCAGAAAATAACCACCAACAGTTATTCATTTGATCAGAAAATAACCACCAGCGTTATTCAGTTAATTGGGAAAACTAATAACCTCCAACAGTTATTCAGTTAATCAGAAATTAACCACCAACAGTTATTCAGTCAATCAGAGAATAACCACCAACAGTTATTCAGTTAATCAGAAAATAACCACCAACAGATAATCGGTTAATGGGGAGAAAACTACCTTAACAGTTTAATCAGAAAATAACAATAACAGATATTCAGTTAATCGTAAAACAACCAACCAACAGTTATTCAGTTAATCAGAAAATAACCACCAATAGTTTTATTCAGTTAATCGAAAATAACTGCCAACAGTTTTACTTTTCAGTTAATCCGAAAATAACCACCAACGGGACATTCAGTTAATCAGAAAAAACAACCACCAAAAGTTATTCAGTTGATCGAAAATAACCACCAACAGTTATTCAGTTAATCAGAAAATAACCTCCAACAGTTATTCAGTTAATCAGAAAATAACCACCAACAGTTATTCAGTCAATCAGAGAATAACCACCAACAGTTATTCAGTTGATCAGAAAATAACCTCCAACAGTTATTCAGTTAATCAGAAATTAACCACCAACAGTTATTCAGTTAATCGAAATAACCACCAACAGTTATTCGGATTAATCAATAACCACCAACAGTTATTCAGTTAATCGAAAATAACTGCCAACAGTTTTCAATTAATCATGAAAATAACCACCAACAGTTTAATCAGAAAATAACTTAACAAAGTTTAATTAGAAAATAACCACCAACAGTTTTAATCAGAAAATAATCACCAACATTTTAATTAGAAAATAACCACCAACAGTTTAATCAGAAAATAATCACAAACAGTTTAATTAGAAAATAACCACCAACAGTTTAATCAGAAAATAATCACAAACAGTTTAATTAGAAAATAACCACCAACAGTTTAATCAGAAAATAATCACCAACAGTTTAATTAGAAAATAACCACCTACAGTTTAATCAGAAAATAATCACCAACAGTTTAATTGTGAAAATAACCACCTACAGTTTAATCGAAAATAATCAATAGTTTAATTAGAAAATAACCACCTACAGTTTAATCAGAAAATAATCACCAACAGTTTAATTAGAAAATAACCACCTACAGTTTAATCAGAAAATAATCACCAACAGTTATTCAGTTAATTAGAGTAATTATTTTTCCACAGTATTGTGTCTTAGACAGAATAGGCGAGGGAATGAAGAGATTACCTATTACTCTCTTTCCCTACGGGATTATGCAACCTCTCTCTCTCTCTCTCTCTCTCTCTCTCTCTCTCTCTTCCCTCTCTTTCTCTCCTCGATTCAATTCCCCTTGTAACACCTTACTGTTTTTGAAGGAAGGTTTACTCCCTTTCGTAATTACCCGTAAATTACAGCATCCTCAAGTAATTAGATGTAATTATACAACTTAAGGAAAAGAACGACCCTAATGCTCTTAGCGGGTTCCCTGGAGGGAGCTAATGTGTAACGCACGGCCACGCGAAGCCCTTTGGTCTTTTTCAGCTGACCTGTTGCTTCCCGGCGGAAGTTCAGGTCATCCTGGGCATTCGGCAGAGTGATTAGGGAAGTCAAAAAGCTTTTGACGAGTTACCGGGTTAATTCTTGCAATATATTACTTGTGAGGTTCAAGTGTGGTTTCCTCTACTCGCGCTCCCGCTCACGCATGCGTACATAAACACGCACAAACCCACACACACACGCACGCCTCTGCACGCACACACACAAACATATATATATATATATATATATATATATATATATATATATATATATATATATACACAGCACATATACAGTATATATAGGTAAATAGATAGATAGACAGACATATACATACATACATACATACATATAAATATAACCCCTATATACAGTATGTACATACTGCATGTATAGATGATGGATACATGTCATTTACAAAATTTTAAGCGATTGTCGTTGGAGATATTGGAGGAAGTTGTATGTGTGAACGACCCGAATGGTCTGAGTTATCCTTTTCCCTTTGTACATTCCGTGACCAGAGAAGTCAGTCCATTTTCATGAGTGTATATCAGTTGAAGGAAAGCTTCCATGATGATCTTCATAGAGGTTTGGTAGTCGTTAGACTGTAGAAACATGAGAGCCCTGCGCCATTTAGTGTTTAAACTACATTACGTTTAGAAAGTCTGTTGATAACTGTGACGCCAACAGACATCTTGACTGATATGTAATACCGCAAGACACAGAATATAGATTTTAGGTCAAAGGCGAAACGCTGGGACCTATGAAGTCATTCAGCGCTTAAACGGAAGTAGACAGTAAAGGGTTTGAAAAGTGGAACAGGAGAAACTCGCAGTTACACTATGAAACAATTGTTAGTGAGTGTAAAGTAAGATGGAAGAAAGAATTTATGAATGGAGGTACAGTAATATGAATGAAAGGGGTTGCGGCTAGGAACCGAAGGGATGCTGCAAGAACTTAGGGAATGCCTACAGTGCGCCGCATGAGGTACACTGGCTGCGCTGCCCAGCTACGGGGATAGAATTCCGTTACGATTTGTCGTGTAGGTCCTAGGCATTGCTGCTGCATATGTATATAAGTATGCATGTTTAGGGAAGAATCCTTTTCGCCGTCCATAAACCAGTTAACTAAGGGTCCATGTGCTAAGCCCTGGCTGGGTAATGAAAGTTCATTGGGATTGTAATAAGGTAGGTGCTCATTATTCTTTGATAAGGTTAGGATATTCTCGCAGGTACGTGGCTTGCTTAGTTCCTTATTGCTCCGTGTATATACGTTAATTTATCTGTGCATAAGTTGATTTTATGTTTATGGATCTCTGTTAGAAAGAAGTAATATGTTCCCTTTGGTGATGGCAGGTTCGTATCTCACGTAACCGAATTCATGGGATGGAAGGAGCGCATTTCAGGGCAAAAAATTCCACGATTTGCCATAGGGGAGTAAGTTGCCGTGCACTCACGTGCACTGTACGCATTGATTAAAGGCGGTTGTTTGGTAGCAATCCATGTCATTGCAGTTGTACCACTTTTAAGCTTTTGTTTAACTTCTGCTCCTATTCCTTTCTCTCCATTCATGCTGTCCATTCACTCTAACTTCTTTTCACTGTCTTAAGCGCTGAATGGCTGAAAGTGCCTCAGTGTCTGGCATTACAGCCAAATTTTCATGGATCAGACAGTCAGTTCCAGACTTAGAGGAAACAAGTTAAAAATGCGCCGAAATTTCTTCGGCGCAATCTGTACAACCGCTACAGCGTATAATCAAGGCCACCGAAAATAGAAACTATCTTTCACCTGTGGTCTCTGATATAATGCTGCATGAGCTGGCCCTGAAAACTAAAAACCACGGCCCGGTGGTAGCCTCCTATGGTTTGCCAGGTGCACGATTAGCTAACTATAACTGTTGTAAATAAAAGCTACAAAGGCTGAGGGTTGTAAGTTGGCACGTTTGATGATTGGAGGTGGACAGATAAAACGTGCCAATTTGCAGCCCTCAGCTCCTCAGATATTTTAAGATCTGAGGGCGGACAGAAAAAGTGCGGACAGAAAAAAGTGCAGACGGACAGACAAAGCCGGCACAATAGTTTTCTTTTACAGAAAGCTAAAAGGAAGTTGTTACAGGGATATGGTAGAAAGATCACGTTGCCTCCGGGTAACATTTGTGGTTCAGAATAACGTTTACAAAAAAGACATTTGGAGATAACCGTCGCAAAGAAAAACAGAAGAAGAAGAAGAAGCATGATAACGCCAAAGTAGTGCACTCCGAGAGGAAGGCCTCCCGTAATTGCAGGATATGCTTAAAAGCGGAAAACGCTAATCACGAAAGGATGGAGCCGGGCATGTAACAACTTTGTCTCCAAGGCACGTTTTTATTTAGATTGATATCCGCAGTAATGATAGATGGGGCAAGAGGAATTTTTTGTTTGTTTCCCAGACACCAGTGATAAATATCGAAGGGTGTCGAGGAAGAGGGAGAGACTTCCTCATCGAACCATTATAACTCGTGCAGTTTTCTTTTGAGACAAAGCCCCGATTTGGATCAAGAGTTTTGTGTGAAAGGAATCGAGAGTCAGAGTGACAGAGGAGATTCATTTTATAAGATTTGCAGTGTAAATTTTATTTCTTAAGGTTACGAGTGAAAATGAAAGTGTAAAAATTCTGGCTGTAGATCAGATGAACTCAAAAAACCTTTGAATTAAATTTCTGAAGAAAGAAAAATGGCGAATAATAGAGGAAATTTATTTATCGGATTCTTTTCTCAGGCAAGATCAGAAATCTGTCAAATATGATTCAGGCTGTAACCGTAGTGAAAGTTAGATAAGTATGTCAGTATCTTTAGGAGTTACGATAGCTATAGTTCCCACAAACAGGCTGAATAAGTACATATGCCTTCAAGATGATGACTAGATACTGTTGTTCAGAAGAAAGTGCCGGTCAATTTGCAGATTCATTTCGGAAATCACAGTGAAATGGTATGAGACCTTTTTTAGGACCTTTGAGTCTAGTCCGGTTGGGTATATTGTTGATGTCTAGCATGCCACCCAGATGTCAGTGGTTCGTCTCCCCAGGCGATGAAAATCACTGCCTCAGTATGTGATCGATTGCTGCTGCAGTGTGGGGTTATGCAGTGGTAGAGGTTGACACCAACATTCTTTGGAAGCTTGAATTTCAAGTCAATGGCCCCTGTGTTAATGTTCCATAGAATAGGTTTCATCTACTGAAATAATATTAATAATAATACATAACCAATAATAATAATAACACAATAATAATATTAATAATAATAATAATAATAATAATAATAATAATAATAATAGTGTAGGATTAGACATGGCGGAATTCTAAGTAAAGTTTGACGAAATCTTCAGCCAGAACACTTAATTTGATCAAAAGAAGATTTTGATGTTTTATTGCCAAAATAAAATATAAAATGAATCTTTTGAGCTGTGAAGGTTTACAAAGATTCTATTAAGATATTAGAAAGAAATATAGTAAATTTAGACTAATGCATTTTAATTATTTAAGTGCTTAGTCTTATATAGATCATGTGGTTCTCTTGGTTATAAAGAGAGCGAGAGAGCTATCCAATATTTCAAGTTGCCTTACTTATAACTGGAAAGAATACGTGATCAAACTCGATTTTTAAAAGAGAATCAGAGGGTTTTATAAAATACGATGATGGATACATACATACATACGTACTTACATACATACATATGTGAAAAACAGGATTTCCTCATTTATTTGGAATCCCGTCAATATGATAAGAATTCATAAAGCGGATGATGAGTACAGTCAAAAATAGCGATAGATTATGTCAAAGGTCATTTTTTACAGCTGAATTTAATTAAACTCTCCACCACATATCGTTTGCAATAGGAGAAAGCTTATGTGTATATTTTGAAGGCATGCGCATAAGTGAGTTTTTATGCATAGTTTTGTGTTGTACGAACCAAAGAAGAATTAGAGTAGATTTAATGCTTATATATCACTGCTGCAAACTCAATGAATTAAAAAACTTACTGCATATACTTGCAGTTTATTGCGTTCTTTTCTTGGAGGGCGGTGAACA
>NC_089742.1:57754270-57806770 GCF_040412425.1 Macrobrachium rosenbergii
CAGTCCGTTTTACATTTCATTGTTCTTTGCTTCCTCTTTCCATTGTATCTATCTGTCTATTTTTCTTTTGTTCTCTCTCTTTAACCATACTCCAGTACCCCAATTCATCCTAGTTCCTTTTATCTCTCTCTCTCTCTCTCTCTCTCTCTCTCTCTCTCTCTCTCTCTCTCTCTCTCTGCATGCGCGCGTGTGTGTGTGTGTATGTATGTATTGTGCAAAGAATGGGTCAGCAAGCAAAACATTAATATTCATGCACAAAGTTTCGAGTTGCTCAAGTGCTTGCGTATTTTTCACCTTCCAAGAAAAGAGGTATGAATTTTTTTTTTCCTCTCTGTCCTTTATTATAACACAAGGATTTTTCATGATTACGTGGTACTAGCTTTGATCATGGAAAATAAAAACGTCTTTTTGGGTAATATATCCCTGCGTGAAACATCTTTTGCAACGTGCACAAAGATATATCTTGAATATTCATATCAGTACTGAACTTTCACTGTATCTGATTGTACTGAATTTTTTGGTGTAAAACTATAGTGTTATGAAGTTACACACACACACACACACACACCCACATATATATATATATATAATATATATATATATATATATATATATATATATATATATATATATATATATATATATATGTGTGTGTGTGTATTAATAATATCTAATGTTAATAAATACTCTATTTAAATAAATAAAATATATAACTACATATATATATATATATATATATATATATATATATATATATATATATATATATATATATATATATATTTAGTACTACTAAATTATGCTGTAAAAGGAATATGTAAAAAACTTTTTCTGGTAATATCGAAGAAATGTATCTCAAATCCCATGTAAATCTCTGGACAAATTTTGTTTGTCAGACTGAAAAATGATTGGACGAGAGACTGAGCAACATAAAAAATGTATCCGATATGCAAGGGATAAAAGTGCAATATTTGTTCACGTGAGATATGAAAATCGTGCTGTTAACTGGACAGGCTATAAATATTTTATTTATTCCAATAATATAATAATATGTTGGAAAGAAATAGTCATGTTTTCTAAAAGAAACCTTCGATAGGAATATGAATATCA
Organism: Macrobrachium rosenbergii; assembly: GCF_040412425.1. Classification (NCBI taxonomy): domain Eukaryota; kingdom Metazoa; phylum Arthropoda; class Malacostraca; order Decapoda; family Palaemonidae; genus Macrobrachium; species Macrobrachium rosenbergii. The sequence continues at coordinate 57,755,381 of NC_089742.1, forward strand.
GACTAGGAATTCCAAAAGTTAATCCATTTACAGCAAAACAAAATATGCAAAATGTGTGGATGTTAAGTGTAATTAGTCTGCTTCAGATAAGAACTTAACGATTTGCATGTTATTTTCTATTAAGAAATAATCCAGTGTGAGGTGAGGTTTCCTTTGAAAAACGAGATTTGTAAATAGCACAGTCACGTCTGTAATAAATGAGACTCACTCCACCCACTCTCTCCTGATGTAAACAGTTCTTGGCCGTCGTGTAAATTTCTGCTGTGAGCCACTTCTCTTGAAGATGTCTAAAAAAGGCGAAATCAAGTCAGGCATCATTCCTGTTGTTTTAAATCTTCCTTCTGCAGTGGTATGCAAAATACCCTCCCCATGCACACACACACACACACACACACACACACACACACACATATATATATATATATATATATATATATATATATATATATATATATATATATATATATATATATATATATAAATAACAATGTGATCTCGTTCTGATACTCTGGATATGGGTTCAGAAACTGTACATGGACATCAGGTGCTTCATATTCTTGCATTTGGATATAAGTTAAAAAAATTAAATATACCTTGATTTAACCAGACCCTGGGCTGATTAACAGCTCTCCTAAATGGCCCGAAGAGATAGACTTATTTTTACGTGAGCTAGAACCAATTGGTTACTAGCTGCAGGACCTATATTCTCCGAGAAATTAATTTCTGTCAAAATGAAATAAATTCCTCTAATTCTTTATTAGCCGGCCCAGACTCGAGCGCGGGCCCAACAGAGTGCTAGCCGAGAACTATACCGACCCGTCCATCGATAAGTGATAAGTGTATCCAAAATGTTTGAAGAATTCGAGAAGTTAAGAGGGCATTATTGTTATTACACACACACATGTATGTATGTGTATATATATATATATATATATATATATATATATATATATATATATATATATCTTCTTCTTTTTCTTTTTAACGTGCTTTTATTCCCATTTTGTATGGGAATTAAGCACGATGCCTTCTTTGGAGGACTTTTTTGATTTGCTTTGGGGTAATGCATCAAGGGCTCTATATATATGTATATATATATATATATATATATATATATATATATATAATATATATATATATATATATATATATATATATATATATATATATATATATATATATATATACACATACATACACACACACAATGTTTATGTACATTTACAACTAGGAAATTGTAGTAATTCTGTTTTACATCTCGTTATTTACATTGAAAGTACTATACTTTCCTTTGCAACGTCGCGCATTTAGGCTAAAAATTTGTGACAGCTGACTTTTATACCCGCTTCTAAGTTTTAAGAGACAGGCGTCATCAAGAGATCTGTCGTCAACCCAAAGTCTGTCATTAGTAGAGGTTTAAACATCAGCGGTTCTGTCATTAGGTGAAGCGACGCATCTTCTGGCGTCTCTCCTGTTTTTTCTACGATGCTGAGTTTTTTTATTTATTTATTTGTTTATATATTGTAGTTTCTTTTGAAGTCACTTATTTTCCCAGTAGATTTAGTGGTCTAATTATGAACTTGCTTGTTTGACCTTTTGTTCTTGTATATTGGCGTTAAATATAGAAGAAAATATTACGATAAATTTGTATTCAATTAAACAGAGCTGATCTAGTGGTCTACTTTTGAACATGTGTGTTTTACCTTTTATTTGTGTGTTCTTGCGCTAAATGTAGAAGAAAATATTTAAAGAATTTGTTTTACTTTATGCGGAGCAATTTAATGGTCTAATTTTGAACCTGTATGTTTTTACTTTTTTTGTGTATTTTTTCGTTAAGTGTAAAAGGAAACGTTAAAAGAACTTTGTATTAATTTATACGGAATTAATTAAATGGTCTAATTACGAACATAAATGTTTTTCCTCTTGGTAGTGTATTTTTGTGTTAAGTATAGAAAATATTGAAAGAAATTTGTATTAATTGATACGAAGCTAATTTAATATTCTAATGAGGAAAGTATATGTTTTACCTTAATTTTTGCGTTTGGTATAAAAGAAAAAAAAAATATGTATTAACTATAGGAAGCTAATTTAATGTCCTAATTAGGAATATGTATGCTTTGCTCTTTGCTTATGTTTTTGTGCGTGAAGTATCCTATATAAGAAAATACAAAAGAGAAAATTTTGAAATAATTTACAGAGCTATTAAGACCCCCCAACCCTTTCCTGGAATCTATGCAAGCCTGAGATAAAATATCAGAAAGAAATTTGTTTTAATTTATATGAAACTAATTTACTGCTCTAAATAGGAACATGTATGTTTAGACTGTGTTTTTGTCTGTGAAGCACGTAAGAAAATATAACAGAAAAAAATGATTTACCCGACACTAATCCAAGACTTTCCCCCCCCCCTTCCTAGAATCTATATATATGAAAGCTGAATGGGAAGTATTCAAAGAAATTTGTTTTCAATTATATGAAACTAATTTACTGGCCTAATTAGGAACATGTATGTTTTGTCTCTCGTTTGTGTTTTTGTGCGTGAAGGATATAAGAAAATATAACGGAGAAAATTTTGAAATAATTTACCCGAAGCTAATTCAAGACTCTTCCCCCACCCGCCCCCTTTCCTAGAATCTATATCAAATATGAATGGAGAATATTGAGAGGAATTTGTTTTAATTATATAAAGCTAATTTAATATCCTAATTAGGAACAAGTATGTTTTGCCTTGTGTCTCTTTTTGTGCATGATTTATATATGAAAGGTGTGTGTGTGTGTGTGTGTGTGAATTTTTATCACATCACCGTGATTTCTATACAAGCATTAAGGTACAAATGTCGTTTAATATCCAATTCGCCAATACAACAGAAAAAAATTTGAAAATAATTTACCCGACACTAATCCAAGACTTCCCCCCCCCCTCGCCCCTTTTTTCCTAGAGTCTATTATATATCAAGACCGAATGGAAATCCTTCGGAAGTGAAAGTGCAGAAACGAAAATCAGTCCGTTTCTGCGGAGTCATTTCTGACGAGACTTTTAACATTTTTGCGGTGCAGACACTGATCTCGGCATTCCCTTATCAAATAGAATTTTCTGTTCTCCGCTTCCCCCCGAGAAGGTGCATGGTCAGGGAAAGTGACTGCGCATAAAATAGAGAGAGAGAGAGAGAGAGAGAGAGAGAGAGAGAGAGAGGCTGACGCAGTGTGAATGAAAAGCGAGGCAAGATTTCACTTGGTGATGAAAGCACAGATATAAAATCTGTTACCAAGTGAAATAATGAGATTATTATTATTATTATTATTATTATTATTATTATTATTATTATTATTATTATTTATTATTCACAATGTTATAACATTCATAAAAGTGAAGAATAAAAGACCATAACCTTTTAGTCAGTACAAACGTCCAGAGACCAAAATTCTGTCGACAGTAATTGGGAAATTTTTAAAACGGAGACGAAAAGTAAAATTAAACAAGCGCTGAACTGAGCTGATTGGCACAAATGGCTTTGACATAAATAGCGTTTTCTGGTTTTTTAGCTTTCTGAAAACAAAACTATTGTGCCGGCTTTGTCCGTCCCCACTTTTTTCTGTCCGCCCTCAGATCTTAAAAACTACTGCTGCTAGAGAGCTGCAAGTTGGTATGTTGATCATCCACCCTCCAATCATCAAATGTACGAAATTGCAGCCCTCAAACCTCAGTAGTTTCTATTCTATTTAAGATTAAAGTTAGCCATGATCGTGCATCTGCCAACAATACAGGCCAGGCCACCACCGGGCTGTGATTAAAGTTTCATGGGCCTTGGCTCATACAGCATTGTACGAGACCACAAAAAGGTAAATCTATTTTCTGTGGCCTTGATTATACGCTGTACAAAAAAACTCGATTGCGCCGAAGAAACTTGGAAGCATTTTTTACTTGTTTCCTTTTGTAAAAGAAACAGTCTTTTCGTGATCTGCTGAACGCGCCGGGAAACTCTCCTAACCCACGTTTCGTAAAATAATATTGAAGGTGTCGTAGACATTGGAGAAGTGGTAAAATTCAGTCATACTTTTCCACTGCATGAATACGGAACTTATCTGAGATTACGTAATTCTTGAAATATACTTTATACACTGTCAGTGATCTCCCGTCATAAATATACTGCATGTATGTACATTTATTCAAACGCCGCTATAAATGCATGTGTCAATAATATACACATATGTGTGTGAGTATGTATATATAGATTTTACATGTACATATGTGTGTATGTATGTATGTATATATTTATATATATATATATATATATATATATATATGTGTGTGTGTGTGTGTATATATATGATATACAGTATGTATGTAAAGTGTTCTTTTAAAAAGGATTGTAACACTGGTATATATGCTGAACAACTTTCATTTATGTATAGAAAACATCCGCATGAATACAATACGTGTCCTTGTGATTTTAAGTATATGATTATATATATATATATATATATATATATATATATATATATATATGTATGTATGTATGTATGTATTTATATATATATATATATATATATATATTGTATATATACACATGCATACATGCATGCATACATACACTTACCTAAAGTTTTATACCAGAGACAAGCAAAAAGCCTTCACGCCTCCATAGCAACAGCGGTCAAAAACGCGCAGATGGGCGGAGCCAAGAAAAATATAACAAAAACAAAAAGTGAGTGGAAAGACGAGTTGTGGTTTTCCTTGATCTCTTCACCTTTCCAAAGCTTATTACCGAATGCAGTTGGAAGGGAAGGGACGTGAACAAGGGGAAGTTGGCGTATTAGCTCCGGATGCAGTCATGTCAAAAACAGAGTGGGAAAGTAAAGGAGGTGAAAACATTTTTATGACTTTTTCTATATTATATATATATATATATGTATATATATATATATATATATATATATATATATATATATATATATATATATATATATATACTAATAGGTGTGTGTGTGTGTGTGCTTAGAATCACAGTGACACACGATGTATTTATGGAAGTGTTCCTGAGGAAAATGGGAAGCAGTTCATATATATGTATGTGCTTGAAATCACAATAACATGTGACGCATATATGCAGATTTACCACAAGGGAAAATGAAACGTTGGGGTATATTTCAGGTGTTTCATTTTTCCCTGTGGTACGTCTGCATATATGTATATATGTGTATATATATATATATATATATATATATATATATATATATATATATATATATATATATATATATGTATGTATATATACAGTATATACATATGTATATATATAGTAATATATATATATATATATAAATGTATATATTATATACATATATATATATATATTATATATATATATATATATATATATATATATATATATATATATATATAGAGAGAGAGTCAGACAAGATACTGTGAGTCATTTTACAGTAAGTACAGTCTGTTTTTAAGTAAAGGAATAAAAAACATGAACTTATATCTACTGTATATTCGTTGCGTAACTGCATTCATATTCAAGGTCTATTCTCTCCATTTAACGGTGGGGAATTTCAGTTGTCCCTCCCAGAACTGTACAACATTATTGCATTATTCAAGTCATTGAACAATGAACATGCGCTGCCAGAAAGGATGAAATTAGAAGTGCAAATATTTCAATATTACTTCTGTATAAATATTCTCAATATTACTTATTTTTCATGATAAAAACAAGTATATCCACACTGTAACAAAACACGCCATGAATACAGGTAGGCAGCTTACTGCATACATGTAACAAATAAGTTGAAAACAAGTCGTTGTTGGCAAATGCTTAATAATGATATGGAGCGCTGTTTAGAGTTTCCAGTAACTCGCTGACTTGTTTTCAACCCGTTCGTGATGTGTGGGCGATAAGTTGCGGATTTGTGTTTAAGATATGTTTGACTGCAGTGTGGACGTACCTGAAGACCATGGCTAGATACGAGCATTGGGCATTCCTTCTTTTCAGCTTTAAAAAAAAAAAAAAAAAAAAAAAAAAGGCTGTTGAAAGAAACACTCAAGAAAATTATTATTCTTTTCGTAGTTCAGTATTTTTAAGGACACCATGTTAATAAACACTGACAAATTGAAAGTTCTAGGTAATATAAATGAGTCCAGTATTGTAACTTCATTATTCCAAGGAGCTTGAAAATGTTGGTAGCAACATTGTTCCATACATCGCATTTTCTTATACTTTTCAAATCAAGGTCTGTTCTACGGACTGCGGAACCTTTTTAAGAGTTTTAATTGTACATATGCTGTTTAACGTATTTTTATCCGTTATTAGGTACTGAACCTGTTTGCTTTGAGTATACAAATCATACATCTCACGTCATAATTGTTATTGTTCGAAAGTTCCCAGTGGAATGGATCATAACACTCTCCTGTAGTGAAAGTTTGAATCCCTTTTTGAATACTAAATCAGAATATCTTTATAATTGTTATCATTATGATAAATATAATTTCATTAAAATATAATCGACGCTTAACACATGAAGCTGCAGTCCCTGTTGGATGGGGCATACTGCAGAGGTTCACATCAGCCTCCATAACCGCTTGAACGCCTTACCTCACTTAAGGACCGCCCTAGGGAGAGGGTCCGTGCTGGCACAAAGCCGAACCAAGCAAGCTAAGAAGCGGCCTTTAATTAAACGAGAAACAGTCTAGCTAAATCCACTGTTGTACATATTTGCGTACACCTGAAAACATTCCTGGGGAATCATACGCATTAAAGCTGGAATCGTGAGGGATATAAATTGTATTGGTACCAGGAAAAGTTTATAATTTCATCGCTGCTTCCATCGTAACGTTAATGTTCATAATTCCTTGGACAATTCGACAAACTGTATGATTAACCATTGTTTATTCAGCCCCATTGAAAATAGCTTACGTCCAGGTCCCCCTCTCGCGCAATCCGGAAGCTCCGTAATTGAGCGTTAATTGTATTGTTGTGTCCTTGGGGTCTTTTCCCTCAGGGACAGGAAGAGACCCGAGTGCAGGGGAGCGGTAGATCCCACCGACATCTCGAAAGGACCTGTCGTTTTCGTGTTTGTTGTCCGTAACGTCGCCTCTCCTTCAGCAGTGTGTTGCCAGATTAAGATAATTTTTAATTCGCGTTTCGTAGCAAGTTTTGTGTGAAAGCAGATCGTCCAAAAATCTTAAGTTTTTAATTTGAGTTTTGTAGCGAGCATGAATTTTAAGTTGCTGTGATCGAAGAGGGGAATAATTTGCTTTTCACTTCTAGTTCCTTGTGCTCTCGTGTTTCTTGTGTTCCTTGTACTCTCGCGTTTCTTGAATATTAATGTTTTCATTATCACATCCAGCACCCCTATCATCCCCAGACTTTCTTGGAATGTCTCGGCTTTCTTCCTCTCAAAATGAGACTCTCTTTGCTGGATTTTCTTTATTCAGTGACTCTTCAGCTTCTCTTTGAACACCTTGTAATCTATTTTATTAGCATTCTTCGTCTGCACTTCAGGTCCAGAGTGACTTTCTAGCTTTTTATGTCTTTTAACATGATTTCTTCTTGTGTCCTACAGCATTTTCTGTTGTGTAGATTCTCACTTCGAAGATTACAGTACTTCATCATTTGAAAATAAATGCATTCATGAGTTAATAATTGGCATTTTTCATTTTTCGAAACTGACATGCCATCTTAGAATTTCCTCTGTAACAATTGCGCACTGTCTGAGAATTACTATCAGCATTTATTCTTGCAAACGCGGTTTGCATAAATTTCGGGAATTTCTGTTATCGTGATATACTGTACGGCCTTATTTTGTTATCCAAAAAATTTACCTTTTTCAGTAACTTAAATCAGTGCATTTTGTACTTGATCTAACTCTTTCAAGGCAACTTCTATAAACATCTAGACGCATTTAAGCAATTAATACATTACTCCACCTTTATCGTTAATGACACCCAAAATTCTATATCCTTATATATCCCTCGATGATCTACACAAAATTCACTGCCTTCATATAATTCTGAATTAGTCTAAACTTATCAATCATTTTAGATTTTTTATCAGTGCAGTCATCCGCTATTTAGACATGCATGTTTCCTTTTTAAAGACTTTTACTCTTAAACTTCGTAAACAGCTATTTCAAAAGTTGATCATGTTTCATAGCATCTCATGTCTGAAATAAAGTCGTATTACTCTTCTTTGATTACAAAATTTTCTTCTTTTCTTTGACAGTCAACTCCCCTATCTTGTACCATCTTACATGTACTACAGGAACTTGCAGTGATAAGTTCTTGCTTATTTTCGTCATTTTCTCTCCTATCCCTTACGTTAGTTTTCTTGTTCATTTTGGTCCTTTCCCTCAGTCAAGTTCAGTTTACGTAACCTAGAAATACTGAATCGTATCGTAACGACCTTGACACAGTATCTTGGTAGCACTGACATCAGAACCCGGTGCCTTTCCCGTTCTCTTAACTTTTTTTTTCCTGTCTTCTTTTAAAGTGTCCGTTATCACTTCCATGTCGGCGTCTGCGCCGTAACTCTCTCCTTATCTAAGTCCGTCACTCTGTTTAACGCCCTTTCACCTCCAATTCGGAGTGCATTATAAATCGCTAATCGTTAAATCTACTTCATTCTGTAATACTCTTGTCTGCTGTCACCTACTGAGTATATATATATATATATATATATATATATATATATATATATATATATATATATATATATATATATATATATATATATATATACATATATATATATATTATTTCTCTCTCTCTCTCTCTCTCTCTCTCTCTCTCTCTCTCTCTCTCTCTCTCTCAACCCCTTCAAACTTTGCATTAATTTTTGTCTATGGTGCATCACTATAATGTGACCGGAAATAATAAGTAAAAGTCCACAATAATGTATATGAGCTATTGTATTTTTCCAAAATACAATCCCTTTGTATTTTGGAAAAATACATTCGCTCATATACATTATCGTGGCTTTTTACTTATTAACTTTCGTCTCCATTAATTTTACTCCCTCTTGGAACTCTTTAATAAAATTATTCTGTCACGTTGAATTTATGATATGGATCTTACCAGAGGGTTTCAGTTTCAGCCTTCAAGAAATGTCATTTCATTTAAGTAGACAAGGGTGCTAATAATTCACAAGGTACATTTATTCCCATTCTTATCTCGTTTTTCCTTGTCTATTATGTCTTATGCACTCTTCCATTTGCCTTTCTTTGCCTTCTGATTTACTTAAGCTATTATAACATGACAGATTTAATTGAGAAGTAATGAATGAAAGCGTGAAAGAGAAAAATATATATATATATATATATATATATATATATATATATATATATATATATATATATATATATATATATATATATATATATATCACACATTACCACAGGTGAAAAAATAAGAAATGGGGTGTAGGTCCTGACCGGTTTCGACTTTATTTCCAAGCCATTGACGAAGGACTGATACAGAGTGTGAGAAGTCACAAATATATATACTACAAGAACAGTGCTGACGAACATACACAGCCGTTAGAGGCTCCATATCCCCACTTAGGCCGGTGTTGAGGTAGGGGTGGCCTTAAAACTCATTTGGCTAAAAATCACAATAGACTCTCAGGACATTGCTGATAAACAGACCATACCCCCACCTCAGATCCACACCACCTGACAGGTGTCATGGAGGCGGAGTTTGGAAACTCATTAACATTACTACCCTCGTACTGTGTTTACAAATATGATAATCCTATTTTCATATATCTCTACTGCCTACCTTAAAGTTTAAACAATTTACAAATTTCTTTTTTGATATTAAAGGATCAAGTTTATACATCCCTTGACTGATATTCATATTATGGTTGTAACTTTCTTTTATGAAGCTAGATTCAATGATGTTCCTTTCCAGGCATTATTAGAATATACAATCCCTTTTGCCCCTTCCCAGTTGATAGCATGATTGTTCTCACTAACATGTACAAATATACCACTGTTCCCTTGTGCATATCTCACATTTCTTATGTTGTTCAATTCTTTTTCCAGTGCTTTCCCAGGTTTGGCCAATATAAAGTTGTCACAAGACTTTACAGAATTTTATATACACTTAAATATTGTCTGGGAGTTCTTGATAAGTACATTTTTCATTGTTGTATTGTTCTTAAATGCGACATTAACACAAAATTCTTAAGAAGATGAGGATATCTTTCATACTATTATTATAAGGCAGAATTAAGCAAATTTTTTTGTGTTGTGGTTCTTTCTGGTTTTGATACATAGTCTTTTTGCTGCTTCAAATGCACTGTTTAATACACTATCAGGATATTTCAATTTTTTTGCCTGCATTCCTAATCTTATCTATTTCATCATCAATATATTCAGGCTACATACCTGTGTAATGCTCTTAAAAACATAGATGAAAACACTGACTTTTAACCTTATTGCTTTGTCCAGAATAGAAAATGCACATAGGAAGAAATATTAGTGGGTTTTCTATACACACTATATTTAAACCCACTACTATTTCTTCGTATGAGGACATCCAGAAACAGTAAGCACCATCATTTTCCATTTCCATCATTGAATTTAATTGATGGTACTAATTGATTTTAACTTAGCAAAAAGTTTTTTACATCTGGTTCCCTGGCCATACACAAATTATGTCGTCAACATACTAAACCATGTTACATTACGGGATTATGTTGTTTAATATCTTCTTTCAAAAATTCCATATATAAGTTACTTAACACTGGGGATAGAGGGTTTCCCATTGCCATACTAAAATTTTGTGAGTAAATTTACCATTAAATTCAAATTTACAATCTTTTACACATAATTTAATCAGTTCAATTAAAGTACTTTTAGAAAATGGGATATCCAGCTGTGTGTTTCTCTAACAATTCAGATAAAAACGCCATCAGATCATCTATTGGCACCTTTGTGAATAGTGATACAACATCAAAACACAAGCCTGGATTCACTATTAATCTCTATTAATTATTTAGTTTATTTATCAGGTCCACATTATTCTTGATATTTGCATTTGAGATGGTACCTACTAATGGGTTGAGAATATCTACTAAGTGCTTAACTAGGGGCTTGTATGATGCGGAACCAACTGAACTGATAATTGGCCTGGCAGGAAAGTTTGCTTTGTGAGTTTTTATTGTACCATACATGTATGGTAAGTGATGGAGAGGTCACACACAACTTCTTTATAAGGCTTTTCGTTACCTTTTAACAGGTTTTTCACTTTCTTATTGAAACCACTATTCACATTGTCTATCAGGTTCTTATTTAATTCTTTATAGGTGTTATCATCACCTAAAAGATTTTGCATTTTTCTATATATTCACTTTTATTTAAAATGCACAAGGGCGCCTGATTTATCTGCTTTTGTCATGTGTATATTTTTATCTTTTTTTCAGTTCATTAATAGCAACCATAAATCTTTTGGGGACGTTTGTGGTGTCTGATTTTTTCATACTTCCATAAATCCTCCTTAACCATGTTCACTTCTTCATTCGTTAAATCACTATATTTTTCCAAATTACAGTCCTTTAGTTATATCCCTCATCTTCTTAAGAATTTTTGTGTTAATGTCGCATTTAAAGAACAATACAACAATGAAAAATGTACTTATCAATCCCAGACAATATTAAAGGGTGTATATATAAATTCCCGTGTAAGTCTTGTGACAACTTTTATATTGGCCAAACCGGGAAAAGCACTGAAAAAAAGAATTGACAACATAAATGTGTGAGATATGCAAAGGGAACAGTGGTATATTTGTACATGTTAGAGAAATAATCATGTTATCCAACTGGGAAGGGGCAAAAGGATTGTATATTCTAATAATGCATTGGAAAGGAACATCATTGAACTTAGCTTCATAAAGAAAGTTACAACCATAATATGAATATCAGTCCAAGGGATGTATAAACTTGTCCTTTAATATCAAAGAAATTTGTAAATTGTTTTAAACTTTAAGGTAGGCAGTAGAGATATGAAAATGGGATTATCATGTTTAGAAACACAGTACGAGTGGGTAGTGTATTGTGGTTCAAACTCCGCCTCCATGACACCTGTCAGGTGTAGTCTGAGGTGGGGTATGGTCTGTTTATCAGCAATGTCCCCTGAGAGTCTATTGTGATTTTTAGCCAAATGAGTTTTAAAGCCACCACCTCGACACCGGCCTGAGTGGGGATATGGAGCCTCTAACGGTTGTGTATGTTCGTCAGTACTGTTCTTGTAGTATATATTTTGTGACTTCTTCACTCTGTATCAGTCCTTCAGTCAAGCTTGGAAATAAAGTCGAAACGGTCCAGACCTACACCCTGATTTCTTATTTTTCACCTGTGGTAATGTGTGATAAATGAATCACGTACAAAAGTGATAATAATCATAATATATATATATATATATATATATATATATATATATAACACTATAATATGTATATATATATATATATATATACGTATTATAGATATATTTTTCTTTATGAAATTATGTTGTTTTTCGTTTTCATTTATATGTATGGGATACACACACATATATTATATATATATATATATATATATATATATATATATATATATATATATATATATATATATATATATATATGTGTGTGTGTGTCATGTGTTAATGTGTGTGTGTGTGTGTTTGTATATATATATAAACGAAACGAAAAATCAAATAAAATTCATAAGAAGAAAATTACACTATAAAGTGAAATTCATGTCGGCGTGTTCAATAAAAAAAATTCTGCCAGTAGGAGTAGTAGTAGTAGTAGTAACAAATAGTAGTACTTCCCTCTTTTTACCCTGCACCTGCACCTCTGAATACATAATTTACCAACCAAAGGCCCTATCGACTTCATATATCTTACCTCTTAAATTTTTGTACATGGTAATTTACTTCATGCATTCATTCCTGTCATTCTGTCTTTTATTGCGCAACTGAGCATTAAAAAAAAAGTTTTCTTCGTGTCCATTTTACAACCATCGTCTTCCTTTTTATTTCTTCCTTAACAGCCATATCTTTTTTTTTTCTGTAAAGACAAGACCCTTTTCGTCATTTGGAATTCATCGTGTGCCATTACTTCGTCCTTACCTCTGGACCGCAGCTGCAATTTTCCACATTTTTATTCATTATTTTTTTTTTATTTACCAGTTTATTTCTGTCGGCCACGTCCCTTCAGTAGAATTTATGTCCATTTTCGCAATTTCCTTTTGCGTCCGAAGCAACCTCCCTTCTTTACTTTCACTTTTACCACCCTTTATCATCCGCTGCTTCCTATTCTTCTATTTATTCCTTCAACTCGTTTCTCCATTTTTTTTTTTTTTTTGTATTAAGAAACGGCCCAACGCTTCTTTTTCTCCGGAATTCTTTCTCGTCTGTCCGTGCACGTTTGTGTGACACTCAACGGAAACTGCTGTTTACAATCTAAACAACCGGTCGGCACTTATTTGTTTTATATATGCACATGAATTTATTTACATTATATGTTTGTTGTTTTCGAATATGTGTGAAGTGAAAAAGAGACAAGTGAGTAAAGCGAATATATTGGTATTCTTACCGAGGGTTTAAAAGTATGACGTAAGACAACAGTAAAGTAAACAAAGAGCTTTTATATGTAAGTGCATATTGCTTGTATATAAACATATATCAGAAGTTTAAGACGTAAAAATGTATAAAGAAAAAGGCTCTTTGACTTAACGTATATACGATAAGTCTGAAACAGGAAAGTGAGTCAAGAGAGAGACTTTTTACTTTCATTTTCATTGTTTGGTGTACGACACGAAGTCAGTCTGCTTGTGATTGCAAAACAAAGAGATTTTCAGAAAGAAGATATTTGTGCAAAGTAGTTTTTCCGTGTACATCGCCGTTGATAATTAACGAACAATTAGCTTCCCTGATGACCCCTCTGTACCTCTGTAGGGGTGTGTTAATTAGAATATATTCTTCCGCTCGCTTTTCATTTGTGACCCGTATTTATGAGGAGTGAATTTGCATAATCATCTTTGATGCTACTGCTGAAATGATTCCGTCTTTATTATTTGAAACCAGGGCTGAGTTAATTAAAATAACTTTATATATATATATATATATATATATATATATATATATATATATATATATATATATATTATTATATATGTGTGTATATAGATGTGTGTGTGTGTGCGTGTGTGTGTATAGTTAAGAGAGGGAGAGCGAAGAAGTAAAGTTTACACACACACACGCACACATATAATATATATATATACATATATATAAATGAAAAAAGTGATTGGAGATTGAAGGAGTATGTTTGGATCAGAGTAATGATGTAGATTTACAGCATGCAGATGATGCTGTTTTAATCAGCAAAACACAAAGATTGACAAAGCTTTCTTGAACGAATTAATCAGTGTACCTAGAGAAAGGAGAAACTCAAAGTAAATCGAAGAACAGAAATCAAGGTCTAAAGAAACATTTCATGTATAGCCACAGATATCGTAGGCAATGAAACTGAATGTTATGCACTGAACAGTTTCAGTTTACGAGTATATAATAAGTACAGGAAGAGTTCAAGAGCTTCGCACTGAACTCCAGGACTCTCTGACTTCATAATCCGACCCAGTGTTTACCTGCGCAGAAAAAGACTCGTTTTGGGGCGCTGGTGGGTTGACCTGGTATTCGTTTTGGGTCGCTGGTGGGTTGACCTGGTATTCGTTTTGGGTCGCTGGTGGGTTGACCTTGTATTCGGTTGGGGTCGCTGGTGGGTTGACCTGGTATTCGTTTGGGGTCGCTGGTGGGTTGACCTGGTATTCGTTTGGGGTCGCTGGTGGGTTGACCTGGTATTCGTTTGGGGTCGCCAGGCTGACCTGGTATTCGTTTGGGGTCGCTGGTGGGTTGACCTGGTATTCGTTTGGGGTCGCAGGGGGTTTACCTGGTATTCTTTAGACCTTGACAGAGACAATGTGGACAGGATGCGCAATGAGATGAAACGAAATTAGGGGGAGAAGCAATTAATGAAGTTGAATCTCATCTTTCAAATATATAGTTCCAGTGGTCTCCAATACATTATTCTCTTGAGCTGGAATTTAGTGAACGTTTAGAGAAAGACAAATCAAACAATAGGCAGGTTGAATAAGTCAATTACGATCTGTTTTGCTGTACTGCCCAAAAATGGAAGACCGCAGTATCTGCAAAAATACAAAACTGAGAAAAATGGTAGATACTGCAGTTTTCTCTTGCCTTAATACTGATTTTGCAGATACTGCAAATGGAACCCCCTAAATAAAGCATTCAAGAATCATTCTGAAACTGCAGTAACTTGTGTATTAGTTTTTTACGAGCCCAGTAGGTGGCATATCTCAATTTAGAAAATTTGCAGATACTGCAAATTTTCCATTGTAGGGCAGCATACGGACGTGAATCATGAAAATGAAACTTATCATGATATGAAAATTAAACTTATCTTAAAGATTTTGACTCTTTGAGAATAAAGCTTTAAGAAGAATTCTAGGAGTCAGATGCCAGGACAGAGTTAGAAATTATGCCATAAAGGAAATTGCGAAGGTTTAGAGAAAAGTGCCCAATGCTGTCAGCTGGGCCTCTTGGGGGCACCAGAAGAATACGAAGACTCAGGACTTCTTGGATGAGATTGCTGAGGAATAATGCTGAAGATGAGTAGAGATTTGCGGAAGATGAAACACGATAAAGGCAAGATTCCATTTGGGAGTAAGTTAATCCTATACTAGACTCAATTATATATTGATATATATATATATATATATATATATATATATATATATATATATATATACATATACACATATATGTACTGTATGTATATTTATATACATACATATATTTTTGCTTATAATATTATGTATATATATATATATATATATATATATATATATATATATATATATATATATATATATTCTATCTCTCTATATATATATATATATATATATATACATAATATTATACAAAATATATTTTTGCTATATATTTTAACATATTATGTATATATATATATATATGTGTGTGTGTGCTTGCGCGTGCGTGCGCGTATTTGTATAATTTTCTTTAAACAGAAGCTCGTAGTAGTCGCTTCAAATCACTTGAAGTGACGCGAATCCCTGTTACTGATCGACAAGGTAAAATAAATAAATAAATAAATAAATAAATAAATAAATAAATAAAAAAGCATACAAAAGAAAGTAATTTCTCAGCAGTAGCAAATCCAGAACCCAACTTGTTGCAATAACAGCAAATTTGCAGAAATTGGGCGAGAAATTTAATATACCGAAGAATTCCCTTAAATATATCCCAATTCAGTCGTGCGGGAGGGAAGACGAAATTCCTGGAACAGAGAGGCACCACCACTCCCGCCTCTTCCGTAATCCCTTTTATACCTCGAATCCCCCTGACAGGTCCTACAGCAGGTGGGGAGGATTGGGGCGGCGGGGGGAGGGGGGAGGGGGGAGAGGGGCCATCTCGGGTCCGAGGGTGGATCAGGGGATCTACCTCAGCAGTCCCACCAATCATTCTTCCAGGGTCTCTATTCTTGGGAATCTGAAGAAGCTCTGTAATTGCAGGTAAACCATTTTTTTTTTTTTACTTTTTGCTAACTGGAAACCCTGGAACCTTTCCAGTTTAGAGGGGTCAAAGTACTTCCGACGATATTGCATGGTTACGTATTTGCGCACAATTTGCTTCTGCGGTGTCGGTCTCAATTGTTGTGCGGGGTCAAATCAAGGTCAGAAGTCAAATATGGTCTTGTGCAGCGTATGGTAATACAGAGTATATATATATATATATATATATATATATATATATATATATATATATATATATATATATATATATACGTGTGTGTGCATACATATATACGTTTACATATAGCTGTGTGTGTGTGGGCGTTTGTAATATTAGTGTCTAAAAATTCATTATTGTTCATCGTGAATAACTTAATGTACATAAAGTAAGATTAGTAGAGTAAGTAGAGTAAACGGCGGTGTATAAATATTTTCAGGCCCACTACTATTTGTACTAAATAAGGGAGAATATTACTTGCGGCTGCTGAGTTTTATTTTTTCTTCATATTACTTTAGTTGACTACTGGAATAACTATAAGTATTATTAGATGCATTTACACACTTACACACTGACGCGCACATTGATAGCATTTATAAAGATAGCCTTATCTGCGTCTGAAGACCTGCAGAGTATTTTGCTAACCATCTTTACTTTCCAAACATTTCTCGCACAAGCTACTTTGCTAACTTCGCCGGGACTTCTTGCCTCGCCGCCATTTTTGCAGCGGGAGTTTCGAAGTGACATCCAATTAAAGGTCATCACGTCAGTAAGATCAAAATACCCCAAAAAATATATTTGAGATTCCGCTTTCTGGTTTCCAGGTGGAGAAAAGGACAGCACTTTTTCCTCTTCTGCCCATACCCTAGGGGGTAGTGCCGTCAGTGCACCTCACGCGGTGCACTGTAGGCATGACTTAAGGGTCTTTCTAGCGTCCCTTCGGCCAGTAGCTGCAACCCCTTTCATTCCTTTTACTGTACCTCCATTCATATTATCTTTCTTCCATCGCACTGCCCACCCTCAACTAAAAATTGTTTCATAGTGCAAAAGCGAGGTTTTCTTCTTGTTACAGTTTTAAAACCTTTTTACTCTCAGTTTCCGTTTCGGCGCTGAATGACCTCATAGGTCCCAGCGCTTGGCCTTTGGCCTAAATTCTACATTCCATTCCATTCCATTCCTCATCTACCTGTAAAACATGAGTCACTGCCAGGAATGTTTAGATAGATTTCCAGAGCAAGTTGTCATCTTTAATATAAAAAGATACATACTTTATCAGTTTATCAGAATGTGCTATAGTAGGAAAACATTCCCCACAAGCTAATGGACGATGTTATATATATATATATATATATATATATATATATATATATATATATATATATATATAGAGAGAGAGAGAGAGAGAGAGAGAGAGAGAGAGAGAGAGATTTGTCTGTACGTAACATATCCCAGTCCTCTGTACTCTCGCATTTTTTTTCTTTTGTTTTTGCGTCGCAATAAAATGCGCCAGGAGATGTATCATTAGGACTGCGGACATGCGGAATATTGGGGGGAAAAAAGGCAACTTAATGAGAAACGTCAGTACCGAAGCCATTGGCGAAGAGAATGCCACTGTTCGATCGCGCTGCCTGGCCGCGAATTTTATTCTGGTTTGTTTTTATCGCCTTTGCTTTTTTTATGTGTGTTCCTTACGCGGTGTGAGATTCTCGGTTGTCCTCGATAAACCCTGTGATTCAAAGAAAGTATGTTCTTTGTCGGTTAATTCAGTCGTTTAGGTTAGCCCTTTTAGGTTATATATGTATGTACATTTATATATATATATATATATATATATATATATATATATGTGCGTGTGTGTGAAATATATATATATATATATATATATATATATATAATATATATATATATATATATAAATATATATATATATAATTAATAACAAGACCTCATTAAAACTGGATGGTAACTACGGATACTTGACAATGAGGACTGTTAGTCCTAGAAAACTTGTAACTTTTCCTGAATAAATATCTCCGCTAGATACCATCCAGTTTTAATGAGGTCCTGTTAGTAATTGTATTAATGCACAGAACAATTGTGTAAGTGATAAAGAGATTATATATATATATATATATATATATATATATATATATATATATATATATATATATATATATATATACATAAAGTGTGTTAGGCTGATTTAATTAACCTAACTGGATTTTGTCGTTGGAACTGAAAATCTTCGATTTTATGTAAAATGACCTTTTACCGTCATTAATCTTCATAACCTGAGTTTAAGTAAAGTTATCCCATCTCCAGAGGACAGTTGAAAGTCAAGTGCGTTAATTACATGCCAGTATCTATCCTTCCAGAGATCTCCGAAGTTGCAAATAAGATAGTTGGAAAGCAAGATACTCGCTTCCCGTCAGCCATTTTTCTTACCCTTGACAGTTAAGAACTTGTTTCTAAAAGATCTTTAACAACAGACATGATTCCAGATTACTGCTGCGTTTGACTTTAATAGCCAGATAGCCGTTATAGTTTTCTGTCTTAGGTGTGGGAGATTTTTCCTTTAAACATAAAAAATATGGACTATGCTGCTCAATGCAAATCCGGTACGCAAGAAGGTATATAAATGGCATTCGTCTGTCATGTCATGGTAGACCCCTCTACTGATGAAAGGCAGGTTATCTTATATATTTTATCAGTTTTAATGATTTTTAATGTTAGTCCTTTGTCAGCAGTACATTCGATCATTTTATTTAGCGGCCCTTGAAGGTTACTCTTAGTCTGCTAGTAAGATAAGGTATCATTGTTCAAACGGCTTTCTGTACTCTCAGAGATAATGGGAGTCGATGGTTCATCCTTTAGATCTTTTATCCTCGATGTCAGTTTGGATGTCATCTACATCCCAAGACCTAAAAGTGTTGATGACTTGTGATTTTCATTTTTCAGAACAATGTCTATTAAGATTTAGACCATAGTCTTAAGGTTTCTCGATTGTCACCTTCAATGAACTTCGATCCAAAAGCGAGCTTTGTCTGTTATCTTTAAGGCTTGCATTTGTGCCTCTTGACCTTTGACCTCTCACAGTTCGACGCTGACAGTGACCTTGACCTGACTTTACGCGTCGCCATCATTATTGGCTTATTCATGCCAGAAATGGAATCTGTATCTCGTATAACCGTATGATTTATATTTTATTTATTTATTTATTTTTTTTTTTTTGTAGAGTGCCATGTATCACATCTACAGTATCAATAACCATTTTCTCTTTTGCAAAGTTGTGCCAGAATTTTGAAAAAAAGCCAGCCAGAATTTTTGAAAAAAAAAAAAAGTTGTGCCAGAATTTTTGTAAAAAAAAAGTTGTGCCAGAATTTTAAAAAAGTTGTGCCAGAATTTTTGAAAAAAAAAAAAATTGTGCCAGAATTTAAAAAAAAAAAAATAAGTTGTGCCAGAATTCTCGAAAAAAAAAAGTTGTGCCAGTATTCTTGCAACGTTCTTGTAGTTGATGCCCCTAAACCGCCATATTGCAGTCAGTTGGACATTTTGTCTCATATGCTTCTCAATTACTATGTGAGAGTTTTTCTTTTATCACTTCCATTATGTTTTCAACTTTCACTTCTCTTGCCACTTTTTCTCCATTCACCAGCCATTTCTTTCTCTGGAATCTTGCTTGAAGTTTACGGGCTCTTTGGCTTGTCCTGTACGAAAATGTGGGCATCATAAAAATAGGAAAAAAGTAAATTGTCAGTTTTTCCCATCGGCCACTAGATTTTGCAAATCCATCCTGTCTTCTCTGAATTTATAGGATGTTCCCTTTTATATGTTTTATATGTGGCCTTTTGCTGCCCCAGGGGGGAAGTTCTGCCTCATACCTTTTAGACTGTTTTATACATATTGTCCCTCTGGTGATTAAAACAAATGTATGTAAGTCCTTTTGGAATGAGTACCAATTTCTCTCTCTCTCTCTCTCTCTCTCTCTCTCTCTCTCTCTCTCTCTCTCTTTGGTGATTGAAACAAATGTATATAAATCCTTTTGGAGTGAGTACCGATTTCTCTCTCTCTCTCTCTCTCTCTCTCTCTCTCTCTCTCTCTCTCTCTCTCTCTCTTCATTGATTAAAACAAATGTAAGTCCTTTTTGGAATACCGACTCTCTCTCCTCTCTCTCTCTCTCTCTCTTAACTCAAAACTCTCTCTAAGTCCTTTTGAGTGAGTACCTGATCTCTCTCTCTCTCTCTCTCTCTCTCTCTCTCTCTCTCTCTCTCTCTCTCTCTCTCTCTCTCTCTCTTTGGTGATTAAACAAACATATGTAAGTCCTTTTTGGAATGAGTACTGATTTCTCTCTCTCTCTCTCTCTCTCCCCTCTTTGATGATTAAAACAAACATATGTAAGTCCTTTTTAATCGAGTACTGATTCTCTCTCTCTTTGGTGATTAAAACAAACATATGTAAGTCCTTTTTGAATGAGTACCGATTTCTCTCTCTCTCTCTCTCTCTCTCTCTCTCTCTTTGGTGATTAAAACAAACATATGTAAGTCCTTTTGGAATGAGTACCGATTTCTCTCTCTCTCTCTCTCTCTCTCTCTCTCTCTCTCTCTCTCTAGTGCGATTGACAAGGGCATTGATTGCCCGTCCCGTCGGCTTTTACATGAAAGAAAAATTGTCAGAAGCAATGAAATTCGTAATTTAGTAGAGAATAATAAATTCTCTCTCATTTATTCCCAGATTTAAAAATAATGCTCTCAAATTCTGTGGCGCACAAACCCTGATTGTATTGCACAGAGAAAAATCCAAGCTAAATATTTGTAACCCGTTATGAATTTATGCCACTTTTGAATATTGTTTTCGCCGTTGAAAAATTTCGAAGTACGTAGCGTAGGTTATTACGTTGACATCGAAAACAACAGTCAATTTAATTATTCCGTAATAAAAGTAATTGTTCCGTTCGGTTCAGAACCCGGTGGAGATAACGTTGGCTAAACTCCACGTGTAGATTACGATATCAATGATTCTGGGAGATTAGTGTTTTTATATTTTGTTTATTGAAAATCTATGACTAGCTTTTATATTATGATGATTATGTAAATCATTTGCATGTAATAAAGTTTATAAAATACATTTTATATATAAAATACATTTTAAAGGCTTGGAACATTCACATTAATAATCCTGCTATCCGTTTCCACTTTTCTTGAAAAGGCAAAATTTTTATCACACCGTGATTTATATACAGTCATGAAGTTAGAATGTGTTTAATATCCACTTATACTAATTCAGGAATATCCCGATGGAGATTTACTTCACCGAAGGAATTTTTTATCACTTAAAAATTCCCCTTCGGTGATAATTTTCCATCGGGATATTCCTGAAGTAGCTTTGAATTAGATATTAAACGACATTTGTAACTTCATGATTATATATATATATATATATATATATATATATATATATATATATATATATATATATATATATATATACACATACATACATGAATACATACATAAGGACTAACTTTAGCGGCCAATGATATACATGTAGACTAGTGCCGCAGAAATCCCCCAAATAAAATTCATAGAATAATACTGGAAAAGATCCGGCGTCTCTTGGGTATTATTCAAGAGGTTTCAGTTGATGTAATGGAAATTGTATCTCGTCTCGGTGACCTCGCTATTGTGACCTGAGGTCACCTGAGACTAGTTTGCTCTTTCAAGCTGATCTGTGTCTCAGGAGGTCGAGAATAGGCACCGGATGAATATTTAACGTAGCATGTAAAAGGTATTTCCATTGGTTCAGTTGTGGCCCTTTTTTTATTTCTTGTAATAACGTGGTCATTTGAAGAGGTTTGTGATTGATTTAAGTTTATTCAGCATCGAATTGTATTTTAATTACTCGTTTTTTTTATGTTTTTAAAGCACCGGATTGCAGAAGTAAATGAGCATTATTGTGTTTGAATGTTCTACATAAGTTGTTCATGACTGACATTCAATTGGCATCACGGCGTCGCCTAGAGAATACAGTGTCTATAAAATTACAAGTTTGTGATATAAATTGCGCCATTAGTTTCTCTTCTCATTTTTGGTATTGTCCGTAGAGTAGTGTTGTCAGTGTACCTCACATGGTGCACTGTAGGCATTACTTAAGGTTCTTTGCAGCTTCCCTTCGATCCATAGCTGCAGCCTCTTTTATTCTTTTTACTATACCTCCGTTTAATATTCCCTTTCTTCCATCTTACTTTCCACCGTCTCCTAATAATTGCTTCAACATTATTTTCAGCGTTGAATGACCTCATAGGTCGCAGCGCCTGGCCTTTGGTCTAAGTTCTATATTCCAGTTCCAATTCCAGTTCCTTCTTGGTATTGGTTTCTTAGAGTATATACGAAGTTAAAGACATTCAACTGAAAACGGCGCATCTATGTTTTTTTAATCTTTTAATGTAAATTTTGTATTAACGTACTGAAAAATGCAAGAACGCGTCCTCTAATTGATTAATTATTGAATACTTCGGTTGGAGTAGCAGTCGCAGCTACACCATACGGTATCTATGGTGCAACACTGTCCTGTGACCGGAAATAAGTAAAAAATAAAAATCCAGTCATGTATATGATCATATATGTATATTATATGAATATGCATTTTAATAGATAAAGCCTTGCTCTTATACATGACCGTGGGTTTTCACTTATCATACGGTATAACAGCCACCGAAGGTAATCCGTATCCTCATTCTCGGCTAAGCCTCTGAAAACCTATTAGGTTTCCAGTATCTTGGTCTGTAATGCCACATTTTTCAGTCTTGCATCACTGCGCATTTCGTTTTCTCATAGACTGATGAAATGCTGCTGGGTAACTTTTTTGATATGTTCCAGTGATAACTTCTTGATATATTCCAGTGATAACTTTTTCATATATTCCAGTGATAACTTTTTGAGATGTTCGAGTGATAACTTTTTGATTCCAGTGATAACTTTTTATATTCCAGTGATAACTTTTTGAGATGTTCGAGTGATAACTTTGTGATATATTTCAGTGATAACTTTTCGATATATTCCAGTGATAACTTTTTGATATATTCCAGTGATAACTTTTTGATATATTCCAGTGATAACTTTTTGAGATGTTCCAGCCAGATGGGAATTAAGAAAAAAAATAGCATGCAGTAGGTTACTATGTTAAACAAAGTGAGATTGAATTGGAATTGGAAAATAGAATTTAGGCCAAAGCCCAAGTACTGGGACCTTTAAGATCATTCAGCACTGAAAGGGAAATTGACAGTAAAGGAGGTTTAAAAGTTGTAACGGGAGGAAACCTCGCAGTTGCACTGTGAAACAATTATTAGAGAGAGTGGAAAGTCAGACGGAATAAAGAGAGTATGAACGGAGGTACAGTAAAAGGAATGAAAGGGGTTGCAGGTAGGGGCCGAAGGGACACTATAAAGAACATTAAGTAATGCCTACAGTGCACCATTTAAGGTGCACTGACGGCCCACTACCATTCTACGGGGAACAAAGTGATATGCTCAGCTCAAGAGGTATTAAAAACGCATTCTTGAATCAGCGATAACGTCCCCATTACAAAAAAATAAAAAAGCCTTTAACAGCCCTCCTCCCCTTTACTCCTCGTCTCCTCCCCTCCCTGACCCATGGCTCCCTACCCCCACCCCTCAACGTCAGAAGACCCAGTGTTCTAAATTTAGAAGAGCTGCACCAAGGGCTCTTCCTCTCCTTTTTTCTTCTTCTCTTGAAAGAGACACTAGACACCGCTTTTTTTTTTTTTTTATACCATGGCACGTGATACGGACAGAAAGAACAAAACAAGAGGCTGTCTTCTCGTTCTTCGAGTAAGAGAGAGAGAGAGAGAGAGAGAGAGAGAGAGGTAGGCATCACACACACACACACAAAAAAAGACAAAGACATCGTCACTTCGCTGAAGATTAGGAAAAGGCGAGAGGCCATTAACCTTCCTCCTAAAAAGAGAGGGGGACGGGAGAGACGCGATGACTATCGGAGACCCATAAATCTTCGTCAGCAGAAAACACGTTAAATGATATGAGCAAAGTAATCAACGGGTAATGGGGGTTTCGTCGAATAACGGAAGAACCTAATATAGATCTTAATTAGTTGCAGGAAGATCAGCCACGCAACAGGTGTTGTTTATCCCCTTGACGAATGCATGAGCAACGATTAAGAAAACAACAAGGAAGGTGGAAGATGTTATGGCTGTAATCAATTGCCCACCGCTGGCAAATGGTGAACTCTTCTCTCTCCCTCCACGGACAATTGCCCACGAATTGCTTTCGTGAATTTTATAATGCGAACAGACACCTGTTGGTTGCGCCAAGGTAGATGACTGTTTCTTTGCCTTGAACGGAAAGGCACAGAGCGTGAAGCGTTACAAAAATAGCTTATTTTTTTTTTATGGAGCTTATTATTCATTAGGACGGGAATACAGTTAAGCCATATTTGTCAACAGTTACGTTACCCTTACCGGAAGTGAACTCGGCTCACGTGCCAACATTTTCAGAAAGCTGATTTGTGTCTATTGGTAAGATTGCATTTCTTGTATTAGTCTTCTCGACCTAATTTATTTCAGTATGTTTTATAAACACTTGGAACGCTTATTTCTGGAAATTTATTTTTTTTTCTGTGAGCAGCAGTGGACGATTAGCGACCTTGACCTTTGACCTGAAAATATTTTATTCAGAATCACCCTCCCCACCCTTTCACCAGCTTGCGTAATTAATATGAATATCTTCGTTCTTCTTTATGTTTGTCAGGTTATTTCAGGTGTCACACTTCGCCGCCTTACGCCGGGTATTGACTGTGTAATATAACCAGTGTTTTCAAACCTTTGACTCTGTCGTAGCCATGGTCTCAGTGGCTTTCGAGAGAGTTGGGTTTGAGACCTCCTTAAAAACGCTCAAGCACCATTTACTTTCCCTATTTTTTTGTATTATTTACCTTTTCTATCAGTTACATATATTAACTATTTATTGCTAGTTGATATTATATTTATCAGTTTCTTCACTATTATTTGTAAATTGTTTGTTTTTATGTCTGTTTATATATTTTATATATTCTATGATTGTATTGTTCCATTTTCAAAATATGGGCACTCTCTTGAATGGAACCTTGAAATCTTGCTTGCGTATGTTCATACTAGAATTTTGGTCGTCTCCAGAAAAATGTGCGATATTTATGAGTAATGATAATAATGATGGTAATATTAAGCCGGGAACTAAATGAAATATTAATATAAAGACCTGTAGGTTTTTGGGAGCCGCTCAACCAGTCTTATACTAAAATATTTTGGAACGAACGCTTGGTTTTTCATGAGCTATCTACTTCGTTAGGGAAAAGCAAATAAAAAATGACAATTGAGTTGAATAAAAAGTATTCTTATGTAATCGCCTCAAGTTTTTATTTTATTTTTTTAATTTAATTTTATTTTTTATTCTTTTTCTATTACGATTATTGTTGAAACCTAGGGACGGCTACATTTTTTAAGACGTCTTTTTTTTTTTCTTTTGGTAATCGACCAGTGTTTATTGGTAAATATTGATTGTGTGTGAATATATTGTATATGTTTTATCATGTATTTGTGTGGGAAATTTATTATGTCCTGATGTACAGTATGTAGAGAGAGAATACATACAGACATATATATATATATATATATATATATATATATATATATATATATATATATATATATATATATATATGTATATATATATATATATATATATATATATATATATATATATATATATATATATGTATATATACATCGGGGAACATCTACTCTTGTATCAGTGTAGTGACGATAACATGGCCCTTTCATCCTGAGTAAGTAGGAATGAAGTGGCGTAATACATACGCGGTCGATCGGTATGCTGCGTATGAGGCATCTAGGGGATTTATGAGAGGGGGCATTGCATGAGGTACTTTTTCATGGCTGATATTCTTTCTTTTACCTAAAGTTTTGTTGGGGATTTTGTCGGAAACTTGGTCTATATTTTTCACCTCATGTGGCGCACTGTTGGCATTACTTAATGGTCTTTGCAGCCTCTTTCGTTCCTTTTACTGTACCTCCGTTCACATTCTCCCTCTTCCCTCTGACTTTCCACCCTCTCTAACAATTGTTTCATAGTCTAACTGCGAGGTTTTCCTCCTGTTATACCTTTCAAACTTTCTACTGTGAATTTTCCTATCAGCGCTGAATGACCTCATAGGTCTCAGCGGTTGGCCTTTGGCCTACATTTTATATTCGATTCTATTCTATATTTTTCCCCATCTACTGCACAATAACCCAGGGTACTGGTATATGTGTATGTGTGTGAGTTTGTAGGAGTGTGTTGACACCCCGGGGCAGATTATGACTCTTCCCCAGGACAAAAGGGTTCACTCCTCGTGTTTGGGGACAGCAAGGGCCAGAGAACGGAGAAGGGCAAACTTTATAACTGGCTAAGCCATAAACACTCAGTGGATGGTCAAACACCAATGTCAAGAGTCATCCAGGGTCAGCTCTAACCTACCGTTCATTTCAAGGATTGTAGTTAAGTATACCTTAGTTTAACCAGACCACTGAGCTGAATAACAGCTCCTAGGGCTGGCCTGGAAGGATTAGACTTATTTTACGTGGCTAAGAACCAACTGTTACCTAACAACGGGACCTGGCAGCTTTTGTGGGATCCGAACCACATTTTAGCGAGAAATGAATTTCTATCACCAGAAATAAATTCCTCTAATTCTTCACTGGCCGGCCGGAGATTCGAACGCCGGCCCTGCAAAGTGATAAAGGATTGTAGTACCTTAATGAATTATTATAAGCGTTCATTTTAAGGATCGTCGTACCTTAATGAATTATTATAAGCGTTCATTTTAAGGACTGTCGCACCCTAATGAATTATTATAAGCGTTCATTTTAAGGATCGTCGTACCTTAATAAATTATTATTAGCGTTCATTTTAAGGATCGTCGTACCTTAATAAATTATTATTAGCGTTCATTTTAAGGATCGTCGTGCCTTAATGAATTATTATAAACGTTCATTTTGAGGATCGTCGTGCCTTAATGAATTATTATAATCGTTCATTTTGAGGATCGTCGTGTCTTAATGAATTATTATAAGCGTTCATTTTAAGGATTTTAAGGATTGCCGTACCTTACCTTAATGAATTTTTATAAGCGTTCATTTTGAGGATTATCGTACCTTACTGAATTATTATACATCGTCTAAACACGATTTCTTTCGTTAGATTTTGTTTTATTCGCGTTTTTAAACGCAATTTTCTGTCAGTTTTAAGTAGTATTTTTGCCGCAGAATCAAGAGACAACGGAAGTTGTTATAAGACCATCTGACATTATTATTTTTTCTCATTACTTGTGTAATTAAAAAAATAGGTATATATAATCGCGTGTGAATACACACACATATACATAAATACGTATGCACATGCATACATGCGGTATGTATAATCGCGTGTGAATGCATACATATATAAATAAATACGTACGCACATACATACATGCAGTATATATAATCGCTTGTGAATACATATATTTACATAAACACATACGCACATGCATACATACATGTAGTATGTATAATCGCCTGTGTATACATACATATATACATAAATGCGTATGCACATACATGCAGTATATATAATCGCGTGTGAATACATTCATAAATGCATAATTACTTACGCACATACATACAGTATATATAATTGCGTGTAAATACATACATATATACATAAATACATACGCACATACATATATGCAGTACATATAATCGCATGTGTACGTATATACATAAATATATATACACATACATATACGCAATATATATAATCGTGTGTGAATATATACATAAATACGTACGCACATACATACATATACTGCAACCTGGAAGACCTTACTGAAGTTCAATAAAGGTCATAGACTTCAAGATAAGAAACGGCAAACAAAGGTTGTGCAGACGCGCGCTGTCAATACGACCAATCGGAAAGAAAGAAGTTGCGAACGCAGGAGCATCGCCAGAGTGAACCTCTCTCATTTGTGGATGCGTATGTTCACGTTTGTCATTAGGAGCGATCGTTAAGCGTTAGCCTACGTTTATTAAAACTTGTGTTGAAGTGACGTTTTCAGGCTTTAAACTAATTATGTTCAACACTAAACTCAAGTTAGTTATTTACCACGAGCTTCTTGTTGGCGCGCGCTACTCGCGCTGGAACCCTAGGCTGCTGTCTCCCCTACCCTCCCGATCCCTTACCTCCCCGCCCCCACCGGGATGGACAAACAGGTTTGCAGGAGGAGGATGGATTCTCCCCTACCCTCCCGTTCCCCTACCTCCCCGCCCCCACCGGGACGGACAAACAGGTTTGCAGGAGTAGGATGGATTCTCCGCTACCCTCCCGTTCCCTTACCTACCCCGCCCCCACCCTGGGCGGACAAACCGGTTTGCAGGAAGGGGGTTGATGTCTCCCCCTACCCTCCCGTTCCCCTGCCTACCCCGCCCCCACCCTGGGCGGACAAACCAGTTTGCAAGGGGTGGGTGGATGTGTCATGTCTTCCCTACTGTCACCCGGGGAGGATAAACAGGATCCACGCGGATTGTATTCAACACCATAGTTAGATCAGGTCCTCAAATATTCACTTGTTTACGTAAATCCGATATGATTTATTGCTTTAATCAGAATAACAAAGGATTACCCAAGAAAGTCTGATCCGAGTTTCAAATTTATATATAAACTTACAACGAATTCCAATACATCAACAAAGAAAGCGTAAAGTACTCAGACTATACGCGTTATATTAGTGACATATGCGGTAACTCGAGCTATTCCGGGATAATAGATGCTCCGAAAACGGCTGCCCATCCTAACGTTGGGATCAGATGGGCCTCCTTATGTTCCTGTTATTATCCTGAGGACGCTATTGATTTCCTTATCTACCCGACGAGATGGGAGGCGTAGGCTCAGAGATGAGTGTACTGTTAATATTTTCTTATATTCATTTGTGTCATTATTTGGAACTGTCGCTTTCTGGAATGGAAAGAAATATGAAATTCAGGTCATAGGCCAAGAGCTGGGACCTATGAGGTCATTGAGTTCTGAAAGGAAAATTGAGAGGAAAAGGGTCCTAAAAGGTGTAACAGGCTGTTGCACAATAAAACAATTGCTAGGAGAGGGTGGAAAGTAAGATGAAAGAAAGAGAATATGAACGGAGGCACAGTAAAAGGATCGAAAGGGGTTGCAGTTAGGGGCCGAAGAGTTGCTGCATAGAACCTTAAGTGATGCCTACAGCGCACCGCGTGAGGTGCACTGACGTCGCTACCCTCCTACGGGGACGTGGAAAGAGTCACTTGGCACGTAAGATCGGAATGGCACACTAACTGACAATAATAGACTTTCTATTGCTGCAATTCTTCTTTTACGCTAACGATACTTTAATTAAGTAGGAAAGAAAGCAGAGCATCCCGCATGATTTCAAGATGGGGGAGAGAGAGAGAGAGAGAGAGAGAGAGAGAGAGAGAGAGAGAGAGAGAGAGAGAGAGAGAGAAGCAGCCACGTCTAACCAGCTCCATCTTTAAATGTAAAGGGAGACCAAATGACTCCGAAGTCGGAGAACTTTACACATGAGCGCAGTCACCGTGAAATTAAATAAGACAATATAAGTTTTATACGGTGAACCACCACCACCGCGGTTTCAAGTAAAGGTGTCGGTTACCAAGTCAAAGGTTTTCATCAGGGGGATGTGTAATTCGATCCCTTCACGGCATGCTGTTGTCTTTGTTTATGTTCTGTGTTGTTGTTGTTGTTGCTGCTGAAACTGTTCGACCGGAGATGGAAGATATACAGTAAGTTCTCGTGACTTGAAATGATTTAAAGAGAGATTGAATGTGTCAGTTTGTCTTGACGTGAAATAGTTTTTTTTTTTTTTCGTAGAGATTGTTTCATATACTATATAATTATTAACTCATATTTCCTCGTTTTATTAGGTTTTCATGTTTAGTCAAGTAAAAAATCAGTTTCCGCCCAGAGAGTATTCATACACATCCTTACATGAATTATGATATGGCTTGCTTCTGTTACGTCTACCGTTCATACGTAGGACACCGACTGAGACGCTAATTCATATTAATAAATGTGGAAATACTAATTCTCCATTCTACCAGTACTAAGAAAAAAAAGACACACGCCTAGACATTTATTGCCTAAGGGTTAACACCCA
Organism: Macrobrachium rosenbergii; assembly: GCF_040412425.1. Taxonomy (NCBI): domain Eukaryota; kingdom Metazoa; phylum Arthropoda; class Malacostraca; order Decapoda; family Palaemonidae; genus Macrobrachium; species Macrobrachium rosenbergii. The sequence continues at coordinate 57,786,229 of NC_089742.1, forward strand.
GAAAGTAAGAGTGTTCTCACTATTAATTTCCTAATTACCCTTGACACTTCCGTTAGTTCGTCCTGACGCCGAGTTGCTTTAAAACGGGTGAAAAAGAAAAAAGGTGCAATTTACAGCGCGTGCGAATGACGAGGAGTAACATGTGCAAGAGAAAATTGTCGAAATTTCACCTACGGTGTTTTGGAAAATGCTCTGCCACACATGTCCAGATTATGCTGTGTTAATTTTATCGCGGTTTACCTGCAACACATTCCATCGCGTAATATAGTTCAATGGCGCTTGATCCTGAAACATGACTTTGTGGTTGCTACGGTAATCACGTGTTATAGTATTTACATTACAGTAATTACGGCAAATGCAATCGTGAAATGATTTCCCTCGGCACTTGCACAATGAAAGGGTTTACTGGTTCGTGTTCCCTTTGTTCACTATCATTACTTGCAGTACGTTCGTTACAGTGTGATCATGGTAGCGTATAGTGTGTTTCCCAACGCAGTGGTGTTGGTCGCCTGGCACAGTTTCTTGACGAAGGAGGAGAACTAGGCTAAGACCAGGCTTGCAGCAATCCGCGTCAGGTGTTGGAAGGTTGTTGGTCTAATGGATGATGAGTGCCTGATGACGGGTCGTTTTGGGGTAAACGTCAGTCAAGGGTTAATGACTATAATAATCGCGCAGTTATTTTTCGCTAGATTACTACGATCTGGCTTTCATTTTATAAATTAGATTATTCTGTGCTTTTTCCAACCCCGCAGTTATTGTCTATTTTCATTGTGAAATATAGTACTTATTCATTTGCGTTCTGTTCATTCGCCGAATTTATCAATTTCAAAACGAATTTACTGAAATCATTTCGTATTAAAAAGAAATTGACCATTTTCCCCTCATTGCAGTTTGAGATTAGATCTAATCTCATGAAAAACACGGCCACTTCTTCTCCGTCTTTTTTTGCACTTCTTGAAAAAATTTCATTTCATTCCGTAACACTTAAACTTTTTTTTTTTTTTTTCTGTCCGGTTTACGTCTCCTGAACTGATTTAAATGCATATTGAGACATCTGCTGACTTAAAAGAGATCGAGCAGCCGTCGGGTTCGGCACCGAAGGCGCTTTATTGCATTCTCTCTTGTCGTGTCTCTTTCCGTCACCGACATTCGGAAGAATGTTTCCGCCCAAGAACGAAACAACAAAAACAGAATAGAAACGAAAGCAGAGGTTGGCGTTCTTTGGCGGAAGGACATGGAGCGTTTTTATTTATTTGGATCTGTTAATAACAAATAATAATAATAATAATAATAATAATAATACACTAATAATAATTCCTCGTTAGGCGAGTCGGTAGAGTTGTCGGCTAGCACTCGCTAGGCCCGAGTTCGAGTCTCCGGCCGGCTAATGAAGAATTAGAGGAATTTATTTCAGGTGATAGAAATTCATTTCTCGCTAAAATGTGGTTCGGATTCCACAATAAGCTGTAGGTCCCGTTGCTTGGTAACCAGTTGGTTCTTAGCCACGTAAGATAAGTCTAATCCTTCGGGCCAGCCTTAGGAGAGGTGTTAATCAGCTCAGTTGTCTGGTAAAACTAAGGTATACTTAACTTAATAATAATAATAATAATAATGAAAGATTTGATGTTGTGACGCTGATGGCAATGTAGTTATTATTAGTGTAAATGTAGCATTAGCAGCAATGAAGACAGTTGTAGTAATTTTAATAATGGTATTCATAATGATAATGTTCACTATATTAAACGTCTTCAGCAAAGCCTTTCTCGATCTTTCCGGATGCGTTTACAACGGGAGGAGACACCTTTATTTTTTTTAAATCTAAGAAAGTCTTACTTTTGTAACAAGAACCCACTCAAGATGACTTCGAGATGTCAGGTAAGTGATGAAATGCTGTACTAAATCTAGAGGGCATGAAATAAAATAATTTCACAAATCGGTTATTGGCTGGTGAAGTGAGATGGTTGAATAATACTTTTACTATACATTTGCCGGAGGTCGTTAGCGGAGCTCAGCGTTCTTTTTCGATAACGGCTTTATTTTATATATTAAACTGCCTGTACCGTTGTTTAGTTTATTAAAAGGCCTGTACCGTTGTTTAGTTTATTAAAAGGCCTGTACCGTTGTTTAGTTTATTAAAAGGCCTGTACCGTTGTTTAGTTTATTAAAAGGTCTGTGCCGTTGTTTAGTTTATTAAAAGGCCTGTGCCGTTGTTTAGTGTATTAAAAGGCCTGTACCCTTGTTTAGTTTATGAAAAGGCCTGTACCGTTGTTTAGTTTACTAAAAGGCCTGTACTGTTGTTTAGTTTATGAAAAGGCCTGTACTGTTGTTTATTTTATTAAAAGGCTTGTACCGTTTAGTTTATGAAAAGGCCTGTACTGTTGTTTAGTTTATGAAAAGGCCTGTACTGTTGTTTATTTTATTAAAAGGCTTGTACCGTTTAGTTTATGAAAAGGCCTGTACTGTTGTTTAGTTTATTAAAAGGCCTGTACCGTTGTTTAGCTTATAAAAAGGCCTGTACCGTTGTCTAGTTTATTAAAGGTCCTGTATCATTGTTTAGTTTATCAAAAGGCCTGTACCATTGTTTAGTTTATCAAAAGTCCTGTACTGTTGTTTAATTTATTAAAAGGCATGTACCGTTGTTTAGTTTATTAAAAAGCCTGTACCGTTGTCTAGTTTATCAAAAGGCCTGTACTGTTGTTTAATTTATTAAAAGGCATGTACCGTTGTTTAGTTTATTAAAAGGCCTGTACCGTTGTCTAGTTTATCAAAAGGCCTGTACTGTTGTTTAGTTTATTAAAAGGCATATACCACTGTTTAGTTTATCAAAGGGCCTGTACCGTTGTCTAGTTTATCAAAAGGCCTGTACTGTTGTTTAGTTTATTAAAAGGCATATACCACTGTTTAGTTTATCAAAAGGCCTGTACCATTGTTTAGCTTATTAAAAGGTCTGTACCGTTGTTTAGTTATGTAACATGGCGCATTCAGTTCGGATGCTGGAAAGTGACCAATGTAATAAAATTTTGTGACCATCTTCTGTCTCGAGTTTTTTTTTTTAGGAAGATCACATTTAAACACAGTTCACTGTATTAATTTTTTTCCAACAATAGCTTAATTTTTTTTCTTTGTCATTTGATGTTATTTATATGCAGTCGAATATGTTTATTACACAATTGAATATATTTCTTACCATCGGTACACATATATTTATAAAGAAATTTTCTCAGTTTTCTTCAATTGCTACTATCTTCCCTACTAAACTGCTGCTACTATAAGTAGTAGTAGTAGTAGTAGCAGTGTTTTTTGCTGGTGCTATGGCAGCTCAAGTTAGACATTTTTAGAAATTTTTTTTAATTTCTAAACCAACTTTGATGGAACGCGGTACACACACACACACACATGCTGACATATCTGTGTAGGTTTAATGCCTTGCGTTACTGCTGTTTGAAGTATATGTACAGGTGTTCCACCCTTGTTTCTGCTGTGAAGAGAAGGAATGTGGCATTGATTGCTGCGGTTTTCTTTTTCTTTTATAGGCGGGCAAAGGATTATATATACATATATATACAGTATATGTGTGTGTATAAATGTATGTATATGCATATACATATACATTATATATATCTATATATATATATACTGTATATATATATATATATATATATAGATATATATTTTTTCTTTATTTATTACTGCATATATATATATATATGTGTATATATATATATATACATATATATACGTATATAAATTTATGTGTGTGTGAAATTTTTGTCTTTTATACAAGCATGACTTTTTATATTCGCAAATATTGAGCCACAAATATCGTTTAATATTGATATCTCTATATCTTTGGGATATCTTTCACCAAAAGGGAACTATAATTGATAGATGCTTCTGCCCCCAGCCGGGATGCGAACCTGCCTCTTTGGTTTAGAAACAACGATAGAGATGACTCTGACAACATGGCTATCAAGAGAGATATAAGACATATATATATATATATATATATATATATATATATATATATATATATATATATATATATATATATATATATATATATATATATATATATATATTTTTTTTTTTTTTTTTTTTTTTGCATGCGCCGTTCTCACCAGAGGGACAGCTGCTATTTGTATAATTTACAAGCATATTTGTACTTACTTAAGAGATCATTCAGAAACGTAATATTGCGCGTATAAAGCGGACGAACAAGAAGGACGCAGAAAAGCATAAAACCAGGATATGTTTACGGCATAAATCAGAACAGCTCTATAAATATATATATCCGTGTGCCCCAACATCCAATCTTCATCCGCGAAAAGCTAATTTTGGCACGATCTCGTTCTCTGTCGCCCCAGTTAATGGGCGCCCAAAGAAAACACCTTTCATTCAGCGTCTCAGGCGGTTGCTGGTTTTTATCAGCGAGATTCTCGTATCTTCATTATTTATCATTATTTTCTTATTTTTGGGAGACTTGCATCGCCACGCTTAGAAAATCCCTCCGCGTCACGCACTATTAAAATCATCCATCTGAGCTGTCAGCTTTTGGGGAGTTTAACTCTCCGTTTCCCCTTTCACACTCTCTCTCTCTCTCTCTCTCTCTCTCTCTCTCTCTCTCTCTCTCTCTCCCTCGTGAGCCTTTTTTTTTAAATTCTGTGGTTTAAGTTTCCTGATAAAGGCCTTGAAATTAAAGTTTCTTTTCTCTCTCTCTCTCTCTCTCTCTCTCTCTCTCTCTCTCTCTCTCTCTCTCTCTCTCTCTCTCTCTCTCTCTCTCGTGAGCCTTTGTTAAAATTCTGGGGTTTAGCAAGTGTCTTGATAAAGGCTTAGAGATTCGTATTTCTTTTACAGAGTGAATAAGAGAAATATGATTTTAATTCCGAAGGCCTTTATCAGGACACTTGTTAAGCCACAGAATTTTAATATATGGGCACACACACATATATACATACATACATACATATATATATATATATATATATATATATATATATATATATATATATATATATATATATATGTATATGTGTGTGTATATGTATGCATAAAAGTATTGCTTTCGGTCCTGTGTCTTCCAGCCTGCTTTTAAAGAGTATGCCGCAATGCCTGGCATCGGAGATGGTATTGGGCCTCGGGCAGCCTTTCGCATAATGTCGCTCTGAGAGAACATATGGCGACCCAATTTTTAGGTCATTCGCTGCTTTCTGGAAGTTGAGAAGATACGATGGAATAAATCAATAAACGCGCACGTAAGTTACATGAATAAAGCAAAATTAGATTGTTGAAAAAAGGCGTAAACTTATTTATTAATGCAGTAAAATGTGCGCCGAAGTGTCTTTGGTGCAATCGAGTTTTCTGTACAGCCACTACAGCGTATGATCAAGGCCACCGAAAATAAATCTATCTTTCGGTGGTCTCGGTATAATGTTGTATGAGCCGAGGCCATGAAACTTTAACCACGACCCGGTGGTGGCCTAGCCTAAATCGTTGCCAGAAGCATGGGTATGGGTAACTTTAACCATAAATGAAATAAAAACTATTGAGGCTAGAGGGCTGTAATTTGGAATGTATGATGGTTGGAGGGTGGATGATCAACATATCAATTTGCAGCCCTCTAGCCTCAGTAGTTTTTAAGATCTGAGACGGACAGAAACAGTGCGGACAGAAAAAGTGGGGACGAACAGACAAAGCCGGCACAATAGTTTTCTTTAACAGAAAACTAAAATCACTAAAACGAGATTGGTGGACCAAAAACACGGACTAATTGACGTTTGAATGCAGTCATTGTTCAAGACAGGCTCAGTGGCCCACAACCAGTACACAATCTCCAAATGCCAATCACAACCCTCGTCAGGAAGGACAATCTCCAACTTCCGATCACAATTCCCGTCGCAGAGGACAATCTCCAACTTCCAGTCACAATTCCCCTAACAGAGGACAATCTCCAACTTCCAATAACAGTCTTCAACTGCCAATTACAATCCTGTGATGTAAGAAAATCTCCAGCTTCCAATCACAATCCCCATCATGGAGGATAATCTCCAACTTACAATCACGATCCCCGTCACGGACGAAAATCTCCAGCTTCCAATCACAATTCCTCTCACAGAGGACAATCTCCAACTTCCAGTCACAATCTCCATCACGGAGGACAATCTCCAACTTCCAATTACAATCCCCATTACTGATGACAATCCCCAACTTCCGATCACAATTCTCCTCACAGAGGACAATCTCCAACTTCCAATAACATTTTTCAACTGCCAATCACAATCCTGCGATGGAAGACAATCTCCAACTTACAATCATGATCCCCGTCGCGGAGGACAATCTCCAACTTCCAGTCGCAACCCCCATCACGGAGGACAATCTCCAACTTCCAGTCACAATCCCCATCACGGAGGACAATCTCCAACTTCCAGTCACAATCCCCATCACGGAGGACAATCTCCAACTTCCAGTTACAATCCCTGACACTGAGGGTCTTGCCTAACCCCGCTGCGGTACTTCCTTTGGCAGGAAATAAGTCAGTGGCCACTTAACGGGCGGCATGTGTCCCGTAACGGGCGGAGGAGAAATTACAGCAACTGCTCACCACATAAGGAAGTTACTTATTCCCTCTTGCCTGCCGCTCCGTAGGACGTGTTCTTTCGAGAACATTCCTCGCCTTAAGGATACCTTGAAGGATACAGCAAGGAGGTTTTAGGGCCTAGATACGACAGCCTCAGGGTTGAGTTTGCTTTCTCAACCTTACAAGATGAATTCGGAAGAAATTAGGAAAGGGAATGATGAGAATTGAAATTAGATTATTTAAGGTTCACGTTGCACTGGAATGGTTTGACAACGTAATGATGAAAATTAGAATTCAGTTCATTAAAATTATTACACTGGGTAGGTTTGGAAAGGGCGCGATGAAAGTTGAATTTGACACGGTTTGGTGGTAACTATTTGAATCACATTTATTATGAATGTTTCACAATGGGAAGGTTTGGTAATGGAATGGTGAAAATTGAAACTGGTTGAAATTCTACGAAAGTACTGTAAAAAGGAATTGTGCAGAACAAACAAGAGTAATGGTGATTATAAGAATCAAGAGAGCCGAGAGAACAAAGAGGGGAAAATAAATGAAGTAATGAAAGCTAGAAAGTGATAACAGGAAAAAATGATCGCGTCCTTAAATGCGAGCTCATAATGGTTAGTCAATAAAAAAAATTAGCATGCAACCGTAATTTGTGTAATTACATCGCAGCCTTGTAATTCATAAAACTAATTTCCACTGTAATAAAAGTGCGAAGTGGTCTTGATTGTCTCTCTCTCTCTCTCTCTCTCTCTCTCTCTCTCTCTCTCTCTCTCTACTGCAGTTAATTAGATCATAATTTACCGGCAACCTGGGGAATATAATCAATCACGTATATACCTTGGACGATTTCAGAGAGACACGTCAACATAAATTCGATGAGTAGATGATTTATTAAGTAGAAAATGCTCAGAGGGTGCAAACTTCCGCCAAATTAAATACTCGTATATAAAAATAAAATGTCTGATCACCTCTTCCTTGGCTCATAGCCCACAACTCCACAATATTTCGTGTAAAGACAGTTGTCCTTACGGAAGTGTAAATGTGAGGTAAGTTAAATCACATTCTGGTGTAGGCCTAAGAGTAAGCGGAGATCAAGTAGACCAGTCAAGTAGATAAAGAAGTAGACTGGCCAGGAATCAAATTGGTTAACTGAATGAAATGCACATAGTAGGAGATAAAGAATTACAGTAGACTGGCCAGAGATCAAATTGGTTAACTGAATGAAATGCACAGAGTAGAAGTGAGTTGCTTCCGAAATCATTCAGATTGAGAAAGCGAGTTTGTTTTAAGCCGTCGCATGATCAAAAAGACATAAGAATCGAAGACTAAGAACCGTCAGTGGACAAAAAAGAAAAGTAAATAAGGTAAACATGAAAAAACCTTCGGTAACCAAGCATTCGTGAGGGAAGGATAAATGAGACTGAAGAAAATGTACCAAAACCGACTAAAAATTTGTACGAAACATGAGCAAACGACTCGGTGAGCGCAAGTATGATGGTCAGCAACCCTTAGTGCAATCGAAAAAGAATTGCTGGGAAGGTAGGATTGTTTGGGAAGGCGGGGGAGGTGTTTGGGGGGCTTGGTTGGTTAAAGAGGGTGTTTTTGGTCGTCTGGCGGAAATGGATGGTTCCATGAATGGATGGATGAGCGGATGGGATGGCAGTTATTCCCCTCTTGCATCCATTGACATTCCATCATTCGAGGGAAGTTCTCACTTTCTTGAGACCACGTTGGAGACTATCGGCCTAAGCGTCTCCATTACGCTGCGGACGTATCACTTTACCGTTTTTTTTTTTTCTTTTTATCTTTCTTTATGGCTGCGTGAGAGATTAAGTTACCAGTGATACTAGAGGATAAAGGTCGAAGTGGCTCGTCTCTCTGTCAGCCCCACTCCAACTTGTCCTTTCTTGGATGACACCTGTCGTTACTAAGCACACACACACACACACACAGGGGGTGGGGGGGGGGAATACTGAGCAACACCGGAGGCGGCTTCTTTCCCTCTGCGTTTAGAGAGAGAGAGAGAGAGAGAGAGAGAGAGAGAAGGGGGGAAGTCCCTTATGACATCGTTAATCTATTGGTCCATTTATTTTTCTCTCTCTCTCTCTCTCTCTCTCTCTCTCTCTCTCTCTCTCTCTCTCTCTCTCTCGGCTCCTCCTCTTCTGCCATCCACCTGGCATCGTTAGCTGGTCGAGTGGTCTCTCACTACGTTTTACAGTGTTTGCTAAGCAGCTGCTTAGAAACGTTCGTTCGTCTGGCTTTCAGCTAGAAACGACGGCTTGTATGAACACCAGGTTAATAACGAGGATGGGAAAAGATCGAGAAAAATTAAAAAAGAAGATAAGTAGGCGAAAGTTTAAAAGGCAGTACAGTAATTCACTGGAATTCTTCAGAGTTTAACGAATGAAAATCGTTCATTTGGTTTCCGCTCCCAGAGCTAACATAGTCTCAGGTTTTTGAGGGCTGTCTGAGAGAGGGCTTCACGTTAATTCCCCCAAACTACACTGCCTCAGTATGTGGGTTTCTGAATGGTCAGTGTGGGTGTTAAACACCCACACCTTCCCGTCCGTTCCCTCCCCAACATTCCCCCTTCCCCCCCACGTCTCTTCCTCCATCTGTCGCAAAATGTGGGCTGCAAGATTGCGTCGGTGCACTTCCCTCCAAATGTTTTGCTCACTTGTTTCGAGGCGAGGCGCGTTGTGTTTGCTTCTTTGATGTACGTTTTCGATAAGATTGTCGATGGATTAGGCTATCTTGATCATAATCAAATCAGAGTTGATTAAAGTGTTTGAGATAATATTCATTCCGCTGCATCTGCCGGTATAGACCGAGTTTGGCTCCAAAAAACACTTAAAATTTTTGGGGGCCATTTTCATTAACGTTATTTTTTCCAAGTAATCTGCAATACTTAACAGACACATAAGGGAATCGTAACCATTTCTGTTTACATAATAATAGTTTTCCATGATAGTATCTTGAAATTTCTCAAGCTTAAAATCCACGGAATGTTATATCGTAGAATCAGGTAAGCGTGAATGTGTGGTTTCTTGATAGGCTTAAAAAAACACGCATTTATGCCGGCCAGTGTCATTAAAGTTATTTTTTCCAAGTACTCTGCAATACTTAACAGACATGTAGGGCAATCATAACCATTTCTATTCATATAATATTGGTTTTCCATGACAATATCTTGAAATTACTCAAATGTAAAATCCATGGAATGTTATAGAGCAGAATCGTGAAACATGAAATGAGTTTTCTCTTGATAGGCATTACGAACAAAATAATCTCCCAGTCATACGGCTGTCAGTTAAGTCTTCGGGAAATATGCAAGAACGGCGGAATTAACAGCAACATCATCAAGTAGAATTGGAATCGAGAAGTGTTCAATTTGCTTTATCGATACCGAATTGACCTGGACTCATTTACCAAATGACTTGCTGGTAATGGTCACCAACAGATGATTGAAACGTGAAATTTCAGTTCCTCTACTCCGTAGGGGGGTTAGTGCCGTCAGTGCACCTCGTGCGGCGCACTGTAGGCATTGCTCAGGGTTCTTTGCAGCGTGCCTTCGGCCCCTAGCTGCAACCCCTTTCGTTTCTTTTACTGCACCTCCTTTCATATTCTCTTCCTTCCATCTTACTTTTCACCCTCTCCTAACAATTGATTCATAGTGCAACTGCGAGGTTTACCTCCTGTTACACCTTTCACACCTTTTACTGTCAGTTTCCGTTTCAGCGTTGAATGACCTCTTAGGTTCCAGTGCTTGGCCTTTGGCCTAAATTCTGTATTCAGGAATTCAATTCAATTCCTCCATCAACAGATGCTTTGTTCTGAAAATGTCAGAAGTTCATAAGTGTACGTAGGTATGATTCATCGTCTGTCATTTCCCATCTGAAGGTCTTTGGTGATTCATTCCAAATTCTTAACCTTTTTGGGAAAGAGAAGGAAACTGTATTATCTTCGCAAACTTTAGTTTTCTATTATATATTCTCTTGTAGCTTCTGTATTGCAATTGGCCTAAATGTTAAAGGTTTTTGTACTCCCAAACGATTTCTCCACGCACACACTCACGCACTCAAACACACACACATACACACACACATATATGTATATATACATATATATGTGTGTGTGTGTTTATGTGCATACACATCTGTGCGAACGATTAATTTTTATTTCATGGAGGCAGCTCTTATGAAGCATTAAACACCATTATCCCATGGATGTGAGCATCATAGCCCCAAAAATTCAGAAATCAAAATAAGCAGGAAATTCATTTTTCAGCGTCCCTGAACTCTCTACCCCAGGCGACTGGGACACTCACAGTCAGGTGGTCCAACCAAGGCCAGAACAGGCTAAAGGTTTTTTTTTTTTCATTTTTTTTTTTTGCATGTCGTTCCAACGTGTCAAGCAGGTAATTGCCATTAGGCTTTGTTTCTGATGCTTGGCGTGGCTGTGACTAGGGCTGGAATTTGGAATCATTTTTAGTATTTGTTGGGATTTGGGAATCGTGAGAATGTTGTTGAAAGGTCTCGATCCACCGGTGCTTTTAGTGCGTTCATTAACTGTAAAGTAAAACTGGGGGAAAACAAGTAGATAATTGGTAAGGGCTTAATGTAACATCGTAATTCAGTCAGGAGTCCATTGCTGAGACATGAAATCCGGTTCGGAGGTATGATTAGAGTGTAATAACAAATCTTAAATCTACGCCAAGAGAGAAAGTGGTTAGTAATTGTAAAGGCGTTGCCAAGATTGAAGATCAGTTTTATTTTCAAAACTACGTTTTTCTTTTTTTTTTTTTCAGAAGAGCCTTGGCAACCAGCGTTGCATGTCGTATGCAAGGTCATTGTGAGAAAAAGTTTCAGGATGTAGAAGAATGCGAAATAAAAAGATAGAGTAGCTTGCAGACTCATAGCATAAAAAAACAGAATCTACAGTATTATTATTATTATTATTATTATTATTATTATTATTATTATTATTATTATTATTCAGATGTTGAACCCTATGCATATGGAACAGGCCCAAGGGGGCCACTGACTTGAAATTCAAACTTCCAATGAATATGGCGCTCATTAGAAATTCAAACTTCCAATGAATATGGCGTTCATTAGAAATTCAAATTTCCAATGAATATGGCGTTGATTAGAAATTCAAACTTCCAATGAATATGGCGTTCATTAGAAATTCAAACTTCCAATGAATATGGCGATCATTAGAAATTCAAACTTCCAATGAATATGGCGTTCATTAGAAATTCAAACTTCCAACGAATATGTCGTTCATTAGAAATTCAAACTCCCAACGAATATGGCGTTCATTAGAAATCCAAACTTCCAACGAATATGTCGTTCATTAGAAAGAAGTAAGAGGAGGTTAATGGAGACACAGAAAGAAGAGAAACCTCGATCGAAGGACCAAAGCGACAGGGTACAATCATTATGTATTGCTTGAAGCAAATAACTGGAAAAGCAAGCAACAAGAACTAGTTCCCGTTGTTGCATCAAGGACACCTACTTGGCTTGGCATTTCGAGAAATATGTCTGTTCGACCGCTATCCGAGAAGGCTATCCTTTCACTCGTTCATTCCTGTGTGGGTTTGGCCTTTTTGTCATTTCCATCGTGTTGTCTCGTGCGTCTAGATTTTGTGTGTATTGTGTTGTCTGTACTTTGTATTTTCCGTGTGTATGGCCCTCAGCTGAAATAAAGGATATTATTATTATTATTATTATTATTATTATTATTATTATTATTATTATTATTATTATTATGATTATTATTATTATTATTATTATTATTGAGAATTAAGAGCCACAGCATTGTTAAAAATATTAACTTTGTGCATAAATATTTTTAACACTGCTGTGGCCTTTAATTCTCATTATTATTATTATTATTATTATTATTATTATTATTATTATTGAGAATTAAGAGCCACAGCAGTGTTAAAAATATTAACCTTGTACGTAAATATTTTTAACACTACTGTTGTTTTTAATTCTCGATATTATAGCCTCGTTACAGGGTCGTCTTGTTTCATTATTATTATTATTATTATTATTATTATTATTATTATTATTATTATTATTATTATTATTATTATTATTATTAAGGCGACTCAGTTCCGGTCTGGCATTCCAGTTTTGTGTGAGCGAGAAAATTAAAAAATTTTTATTTTTATTTTTATTATTTTACATTAGATAACCGGCGGTGCCCCGGCTCTAAATCGATACCAGAGTTTTTTTGAGTATTTATATATATTTTTTTACTTCTTTATAGTGTTTATTTATTATGTTATTTTTCCTTTTTGCTAAAAAAGGGGGGGAGGGCAGATTCCATACCTCAAGGCAATGAAAGCCATTTTACACTCGGACTCTCACTTCCTCGCAAAGATTTTTGTTTGTTTTCGTCTCTCTCTCTCTCTCTCTCTCTCTCTCTCTCTCTCTCTCTCTCTCTCTCTCTCTCTCTCTCTCTCTCTCTGCTGCTTCTTTGTCATCTGCTAACCGCTGTCAAGTCCACGCCGGAATCGATCCCTGGATCTTAATTAGGGCATGTGTCTTTCCTTTATTCACATTTTTCTCTCCCACCGACGAAAATGACGAGTGTAAACATCAAAGCGGCGAAGTCCGTATCGAGCTAATCGGTCTCTTTCCCTTGATATTCAAATGGCACCTGAGATTTATGGCGGAATTAACGAAACACGGAGAGCATATTAACCCGGCTTCAAGAGTCTACCTCGATGTAATTTTTTATTTCTTTTTCTTTTTTGGTTACGTCAGTTCTGAGAATTAGGACGTACTAGTTCCTTTGTCGTCAAGAAGTACTCTTTCATTACGAGGTCAGTTCGTGTTTTAATGTTGCTCTTCATTTTGTAACTGGAGTGAGATTTTCCTTTTTTTTTTTGTTATGGTGTTTAACTCGATTACCCCAAAGAATTTGTTACCTCCCTGCAGTAACGATTACATTAGTAGTTTGGTTTTTTAGCTTTCTGTAAAAACTGTTGTGACGACTTTGTCTGTCCGTCCCGACTTTTTCTGTCCGCTCTCAGATCTTGAAGATTACTGAGGCTAAAGGGCTGCAAATTGTTATGGTGATCATCCACCCTCCAATCATCAAACATACCAAATTGAAGCCCTCTAGCCTCAGTAGCTTTTATTTTATTTAAGGTTAAAGTTAACTATAATCGTACTTCTGGCATCGCTATAGCTACCAACAACACAGGCCACCACCGGACCGTGGCTGAAAGTTTCATGGGCCGCGGCCGAAAGTTTCATATAGCATTATACGCTGATCAGAAAACTCGATTGCGCCGAAGAAATTTCGGCGCATTTTTTACTTTTTTATTCTTGTTTTATTACTTGCATCATTAGCATTAGGAGTAATATTAATTATATACTGGCTGCGTCACCCTTTGCATAACAGGCCTAAGGATCGAAGCGCAGTGTGAATAATGGAATGTAATGTGCAATAAATCACGAGATTATTTGGGGCTGTGGCCCAGGAGAGGCAGTCTTATCGGAATTTATTAGCGCAAGTAAATTGAATGATTGCGAACGAAATCGGGATCATAAATTATTACCGGACATATTTCTGGAATGAAAAAGTGATAGGATTAACAGGCGTAGCCTCTCAAAGGGTTTGTAGTGAAAGACATTACTTATATATATATATATATATATATATATATATATATATATATATATATATATATATATATATATATATATATATATATATATATACATACATAAATGCATTGTATATATGTATGTATGTATATATATTATATATTTATATATATACGTACATGCATACACACAAGTAATATCTTTCACTACAAACCCTTGAGAGGCTACGCCTGTTAATCCTATTCTTTGAAAAATATAACGGAAAATTATGTGAGCAATATATTCGTATATATATAAATACACACACATTCATGTATATATATACATATATAAATACACATATTTAAATATATATACAGTATATACATATACATACATATTTATATATAAACATATGTGTATGTGTGTGTGTATATATATATATATATATATATATATACATACGAATATATTGTTCACATAATTTCCGTGATATTTTTCAAAGAGCAGACTTCTTTTTAATGCAAAGTCTCCTTATTGGGGTCAAACAATGGGCGCGCTCGGTTTGTTTCATAACGAACCGATTTTATCATGTGGAGATGTCACGGCTGTAATTGACAGGTTTATAAATTTATTTTACCGGCGAACCTAATTAAATGTGCTCGCTGTAAAAAGCAGCATTGCATAATTTTCCATTATCGCTAAGTACTTTTTTTTTTTTTGCAATGTTATGATTTCCACTTTCATGCTGTGTGTGCTGAGGAGTGTAAAGCTGTGTGTACATGTACAGGAAATGTTTGTGCAAGTGGGAAAGTACACACGACGTTGTAGGGTTTCGCGTAATATGAAGAATTCACAGATGAGTCATTGTGTGTGTGTGTGTATATATATATATATATATATATATATATATATATATATATATATATATATATATATATATATATATATATATATGTTTATATATACATATACATATATATATATATAATATATAATATATATGTACATATACATATACACATACACACATATATATATGTATGCATGTATATATACGTATTTATTTATGTATATATATATATATATATATATATATATATATATATATATATATATATATATATATTAGTTAAAAGTTAAAGTCTCATGGGCCTCTGTAGGCTCATTGGGCAGGCACTTTGATCATATATATATATATATATATATATATATATATATATATATATATATATATATATATATATATATATATATATACAGTATATATATATATATATAGAGATATATACACACACATATATATATATATATAAACATGTATGTGTGTGTGTGTGTGATAAGGTAGCTCAATGGCATATTCGGCGACTCCCGTAGTCCCGAGTTCAAACTCCGCCAAGTCTAACAATTTCCACTGAATTACTGTACTCTTATCCCTGTGCGCTGAGGAATGGCCAGTGAGCGCCGTGGTTAAGCGGAAGAACAGCGTTCGATTAAAGAATCCTGGTACCGAATTCGCTCCCCGACAGTTAACCACGAGCCTGTAAATGGGAAACAGCATCTTCCGGGGTCTAGAAAAAAAAGGGCGTGAGGCTAGCAGCCTCACCCTAAAGCTTTACTTGCTGAGGATACGAGTTTAAACATCCACCATTACAGAGTTCTACAAGGAAACATCCTCGTCCATTGATTCAGCGGTGAGAGTTCCCCGGAAGAACATTGGGTCTCCCCCCCTCACCAATGTACTAGTCCCTCCCTTACCTCCTCCTCCTCCTCCTCCCACACCTGGGCCCATCCCAGACGATGCAATCGATAAACACCATTTTCACAGCCTTAATTAGGTTTCGTCTTGTTTGTTGTTGTTCTTGTTGTTTGTTGTTGTTGTTGTTGTGGTTGTTGTTGTTGTTCCGATATAGATTTCAATTCACCCTTCACCTACAGCGGGACTTCGTTATCATGGGACGAATGTCGCAATGAAGATCTCTCATTCTCTCTAGTTATAATTGCGCGCGTAAATGGCTCCAAATTAAATTATCTATTATTGCTCGCAGTCCAAAAGTTTGACATGAGAGACGGAGAAAGTGGTTTTGGCCGGAGACGGAGACCCTGAAAATTAAGTTAGAGAGTTAGAGAGAGAGAGAGAGAGAGAGAGAGAATGTTGTGACGCTATCCCAATAGAAAGTATAAAAGCACTGTTAATTAAAAAATTCAAATTTTAAAGTATTTTTTTTTAGATTCCGACACTTGTACGTTTACGTAAGAGTCACTGCTCTTTTTCATAACTGCCTTCGTAATGCCAGAGTAGCTTTAAAGTAACTCAGAATTGTCCCTAAACATTTTTACGGGGTTATTGTTCTTTCATCCATTAATATTGGGTATTTGTGTCGCTGCAGCCGATATTGTCAGTCGAAAGAATGATAGTATCAGCAGTGTTTATCATTATTTATCAGTATAATCATCTCTCAAAATATATATATATATGTATGTATATGTATGTATATATATATATATATATATATATATATATATATATATATATATATGTGTGTGTGTGTGTGTGTGTGTGTATACATATACACATTTATATACAGTATATGACAGTGTCAGCAGTGTTTATAAATTTTCATCAGTATGATCATGTGTGTGTATGTATAATATATATATATATATATATATATATATATATATATATATATATATATATATATATACACACACATACATTTGTGGCGTGCTTTTCGTCTTTCACCAAATATTTTTTTGAGATAAGGTTGCAGTCCACGTGTCATTCTCCATCCTCTCTGCGACCCACCATAGTCGTCTAATCATGTGGAATCTAATTCATTGCTTGGGTTAAAAGACAGTAGATTTTTCTTAAGCACTGTTTGGAATCGATGCTCAAGTCGTCCCAATGAGTTTTAAAACCACTCCTCACTTTGACACGTGTCAGTGGTGGATCTGTATATATGTAATAAATATTTTATTTCTAACACTATGAATCAGTTCTTCGACAATGGCTTGGAAATAAAGTCGAAACCGGTCAGGACCTACGCCTTGTTTCTCATTTTTTCACCTGTGGTAATATTTGATAAACGAATCACGTGTTAAAGTGATTATAACCATATATATATATATATATATATATATATATATATATATATATATATATATATATATATATATATACATATATATGTACATATGTATGTACATATAATATATATATATATATATATATATATATATATATATATATATATATATATATATATACTATATATATATATATATATATATATTTATATTTTCATGATGTTTCCTTGTAATATGCATATCCTCCCACAGTTTTGATATATTTACTCCTCTATTTATCATGTGTTATGTATAATACTGATAATTATTGAAATATAGTCTGTAGTGTAGTATCAGATGTCAAAAGAGTTAGTGGTTTAGATAGATAACAGCATAATTTAGAATTAATAATACATTTTTAATAGTAACGTAGTAAATGAGGAACACATGTGTCTTAGCAAAGGGTTTGTTTCACTTCAGCTGTCATCACAAAAAATAAAGTGTTGACAGGTCAGGAATAACAATTGCTGATCGGTTCTGTTAGGGAATTTTTGCCGAAGTGAAATTATTTTATTGATAAATCTTTTGTGTATTTTGTGTGTTCTTGTGTTTGCAATCTCTTGTTGTTTTCACAATTTTTTTTATTTTGGTGCTTTAACATTTATTTACTTAACATTTTAAATATTTCTTGATGATTTAACATTGTGTACTTTATTGAATTTTCATTTATTAAGATTTTCTTTACAAATCTCGAGTAATCCTTGATAGTTTAAATTTTGCTTGATTAATTTAATTTCTTGATAAATTAAAGTTCATGTGAATTCGTTTTGTTTTCTAATTTAATTCAAGAATTAATTGAATTTTGTGTTGTTTTCAAGTAATAGTAAATTTTTCAGACTGTGAATTCTAATTATAAATTTTGAATTTAAAAATAAATCTTTTTATTTAAAAGTTTTAAAAAACAGTGTTACATTTATGGACCACCAGTGAATAGGATTAATAGTGTGCATAAGGCAAAGTGATAAACATTTTTTGTTCCTTTAGTTTCGCTGAAGTGAATTAAGACCAAGAAAACAATTGAAGTTGTTTGATGGAGTGATACCCTTTTACTCTAGTATATTTCTTGTTTCATTGTTGATACCTCACACTAGTCTTGATAAACTTACTTTGATTTTTCATGTGATTAATGAGCTTTTTAAGGGATCACTGTTACCTTTAGAGTACTCAGTCGTAATTCTTTTTGTTATGAGGGTTCAGGTATCTGGCTGAAGTGAGGTAAATTTTTGAATTTTGTGATTAGTTATTGTAATAACCAGGTACTTGGTATGCGTCGTGACAATATATATATATATATATATATATATATATATATATATATATATATATATATATATATATATATATATATATATATATATATATAATTCATGGCTATGTTGTTGGAAGCTAATAGGTCACAAAACATCCATACTACTTTTGCTTATCATTATTAAAACGGCTTAATGGTGAAGCCAACTATGAAAACGAAAAGCTCGTTTTCCTTGCCTCCAGTGTCGAAATCAGAGACAGCCGATATAGATCTGCCGTGTCCCGCCGCCCATACCTGTTTGAGAGTTAAATCACCCCTGGTCGGCTGTCGCTGACAAATGCGGCGGCGGAGGTTAGGCTGACATTTCCAATATCTGCGATGGCTTATCGGCGACTGAATTATACTTATCTGTAGAATATAACCCGTCGCTCCTGAATTACGGTTGTCCAGAGAGAGATTTAAAGTTAGAAGTTTTTGATTTGATTTTCATCCTAATTTTTTATTCATTTGCTTTTTAGGAGGAGGATATAGTTATGGTTTCATCCCTATGATTTTGCTTATTTTTCGGTTCGTCGGTCAAAAATTTTGAAAAATGTACATGATTTCAGGATTTTTTTTTCAGACTATATGAACATTTTCATATTTTTGGCTTAGACGGTCAGACTGTGTCAAGTAACATTTCATAGAATTTCGATATTGATTGCGAATAGATGAAAAACGGTAGAGAGGGTTTTCATATTTCATTTCAGGGAAGCGCAGGGGTAAGGTCAAACCGGGCCAAAATTCTGTCCATTAAGTCGAAATACTATTCCTGATCCAAATCCAGATATTTGAAGCTCAAAATTAACAGCTTTCGGGTTTGTGATTCGGAATAATCGTAGCTAAAGTTGTGTCCTGATTATCGACACGCTTTGATGCATCGTATATTTTACCTCCCGCTTCAGTTGCGTATATTTTGTAAATATTTCCAAAGCGAAAATTTCAAGGAGTTATTTTTGATCTGTTGGTATGCTGTTACTTGTGAGAGAATCGACTTTTTAGTTTTCTGTAAAAGGAAACTATTGTGCCGGCTTTGTCTGTCCGTCCGCACTTTTTTCTGTCCGCCTTCAGATCTTAAAAACTGCTGAGGCTAGAGGGCTGCAAATTGGTTTGTTGATCATCCACCTCCAGTCGTCAAACATTCCAAATTGCAGCCCTCTAGCCCGAGTAGTTTTTTTTATTTAAGGTTAAAATTAGCCATAATCGTGCGTCTGGCAACGATATAGGACAGGCCACCACGGGGCTGTGGTTAAAGTTTCATGGGCCGCTGCTCATACAGCATTATACCGAAACCACCGAAAGATAGATCTGTTTTCGGTGGCCTTGATTATAAGCTGTAGCGGCTGTACAGAAAACTCGACTGCGCCGAAGAAACTTCGGCGCAATTTTTACTTGTTTTCCATTATTTTACCTCTAGTATATTACTTGTGTTCGCATGCTCATAATTAATCTAATTAATCGTAATCTCGTATCAAAATAATCCGAAAAAGCTCTCGATTTGCCTTCAGTTCTACTCCCAAGTGAAGGCTGTTTTTCTTTAATCCCTCCTCTGCTGTAACTTGATGAGAGCTAAACGTTAATTAATTTCAAGAATGTCTAAATATATGAAACGGCGAAATGTTTGCCATAGCCCCATAGCCACTAGAATACATGGCTTATGGCTCATTTCTATATATATACATACATATATATATATATATATATATATATATATATATATATATATATATATATATATATATATATATATGTATATATATATATAAAAATCTATACATGTATATAAAGTCAAGTTTGTTCATATGATTTAATATTTTATTAGTTCAAATAAAAGTGCACTATATATATTTGTTTATTTATTTCATTGATATTAGTGGATCGTTTCTGATATTGTTTGAAGTTACGCCCTTCTAAAATAATGCTTTTCTTATA
>NC_089742.1:57814270-57816770 GCF_040412425.1 Macrobrachium rosenbergii
CCTCTGCACACACTGCTACATTCACCTCTAACATGCGTACATTTTTGCTCTCCCTGAATACTAAGGTCCTTCCTTTGCGATACTGCTTTCTGTCTAGTGCTATCCATCTATCCAGTAATGTCTAGGTCTTCCTCATTTCATATTTCCATACTGTTCATTCTTTTCACCATTGTCATTCTCGAATGTTTCAGCATGACGAAATCACGAAGCCACTGATCCATTTTTTTTCCCTATAGTAACCTTTTTACTCTTTTATGTATCTATATTTCTAACCAGAAAGGTTCTTCATACGACATATAAATATAAATAGCTCTTACCTTTTTCATTTAGATTCAGCATCCAAACTTTACTTCCATGAAGGAAAGTTAGCTCAACAGTCCTTTCATTCATTCCGCCATGGCTTCTATAGACACTGGAAGTTTCTTCCTAATCTTTTGCACTTACTCTGCTACGTAGCTTACTTCACTGTTATTTAACTTGTCTCTTCTCTTATCGTGCCCTCATTCATTGTGTTTATTCCCAATGCCCTTACAAATCAACCACTCCTGTTCTCCCAACGTCCACATTAACGTTCGTTGTTCTGTTCCTGATTTCCATTTACCCTTAAAACTGTACTTTCCCCACATTTACTCACGGCTTTCTCTTTTTGCAAAAATACTTTCGAGTCTTCGCTAAATTTTTCCGTTTCTTTTCGCTGTTCGCAATCACTGCCGGAATATTTGCAAGCATCAGCTATTTGACACTCCATTTCAACTCATTTTTGTCACCTTAGACTTAGCACCCACGAATAATTTCCTTTTCCTAACTGCTTTCGCATCACACCATCCATAAAGATATGAAAGAGCCACTGGGACATGACAAACCCTTTTCTCAGAAAAACTCTTACATAAACCAGTCACGCTCCTTTCGGCTTATTCCATCATACTTCACTTCCATTGTAAGACCTTTGGTCGTTCTCAGCAACTTACCTGCTGTACAATACATCTTCATCAAGCTTCACACTGCTTTCGCATATATTCCATCATTAGGTTTTTAGAACCGTATGTCATGTACAGATTTTCTCCTTGACTTTCAAACTTGGTTGTGGTTTCATAACAAGCAAAAAATCCGCATACTCTTCTTTTTCTAAACTTGCTCAGTTCTCCCATTATAATCCTTCTGACGTCTGTCCCACTTTCTAGATCTTGCATCACTCTTTCCTATGTATAGCGTACTATTATGACCCTGTAATTCTTAGTCTCCTATATCACTTTCACCTTTATGCAGTGGAACTGCATTATTATTCCTCTCTCTATTCCTTCAGAACTTTTCCCTCATTCATGTATATCTTACAAAACCTGGTCAGCCACTTATTCCCTATATCACCACTGTACCACAGCATCTTATTTATAGTCTCATCAGCTTCTTATCTTTGCATTCTTCAGCCTTTTAAGTGTCCTCTTTACTTCACCAACAATCATTTCCAAAAGTGCGCTAACCCTTTATAATTATTATTGGATGGTTTATCTCTGCCTATCTTCTATCTTCCAGGTTCACCGAAAATTCAAAATACTCATTCCGACCAGGAGTGCATTCACTTCAGACAGCATCCCTCCATTTGTACCTTTTATTTGGAGGGTCATTTATTTGTTAACCTTCCCTCTGCATTGACATTCCTGTTGAACAGCTACTTTGCCGTAAAGTTCTTACCTTCTTTTGTCTGTTGTTATGAATTGTTCTCTTTCTCTCTCTCTCTCTCTCTCTCTCTCTCTCTCTCTCTCTCTCTCTCTCTCTTACTTTGTTTTTCACTTTTCACTACTCTGTTCTTCCTTTTATAAACTTAACAGGATTTCTTCTTGTTTGCGGCTGTTCTTCCGATAATAATTATATATATATATATATATATATATATATATATATATATATATATATATATATATATATATATATAATATATATATATAACTTCTTGAGATGAGGATGTTAGCCATTCCTTTCTAATACCATGGCCGGGCCCTCCAATTCTCGACAAACCACTAAGTGCATGATTTACAGCTAAGGTAGACGCACAATAGATATTCATGAAAACTGCCTTATTTATGTTTTAACTCCTGGCATCAATGTCCAGTTTTTTTATATGTGGAGGGATTTAATCTTATATATGTATATATATATATATATATATATATATATATATATATATATATATATATATATATATATATATATATATATATTTTTTTTTTTTTTTTTTTTTTTTTCATTTTGTCAATTCACACGGTACTTTTTTTATACCGTCAGAGATGTTAAGCCATAATTACCCCTTAATTTTGAATGCACTTAATCAGTGCATTAACTCTAGCCATACTCGAATCTGTGCGTTGGGGTATACATACTGTACATACATACATACAGCATTTATGTAAATTTACATGACGTGCATTGTTTTTATACAATTATTTGTCAAGTAGAAATGTAATTATGCTGCCATTTTTATAAACTGAATTAATCAAGCACCCAA
>NC_089742.1:57824270-57854270 GCF_040412425.1 Macrobrachium rosenbergii
ATCTTCGATCAGATTTATCGTCACCGGAGGGCGGTAATGCCGTCTGTGCGCCCCAAGCGAGCACTGTAGGCATTACTTAAAATTCTTCGCAGCTTTCCTTCGCCCCGCAGCTGCAACACCTTTCATTACATTTACTCTACCTCCGTTCGTATTCTCACTCTTTCATCTTACTTTCCACCCTCTCCTAACAATTGATTCATAGTCCAGCTGAGAGGTTTTCCTCCTGTTACACCTTTAAACCTTACTCATAGTATCATTTTCAACGCTGAATGGCCTCAGGCCACTAGCGGATCCAGAAAAATTTCATTGGGGGCGCCAATTTTCATATTATACATACATATACAAATAAATGTTACGCTACATATATATATATATATATATATATATATATATATATATATATATATATATATATATATATATATTATATATATTTCTATAATAAATTTATTTTTACCCAATTTATATTTCTCATTTATGTTATTATTACCTAAATCTTCAATATTATTATTTTGTCATTGTTTGTTTTTCACAGAGGGGTATTTTATTTCATTAGATTTATTGCGTTGGTTCTTCAAATGTCTGTTGTAAGAACTTGACGAATATCCGTCCTTGTATGAAGGAAGCATCAGGAGGATACTATTTCAACCGAAATCCCAGGACTCTTGTAGAGCCTTTCGTGATGCCGTGATAAATTCTGGATTACTTACGGCCCTTTTCCAGGGGAGCAGTGTGTTATTTTCCCTAATTACATTACGCGAAGGATTTATTTCCTTCGTGAGATTTTTACGACCCCAAAGTTGAGTGAAACATAAATTTATTCAGCCACGTTCCAGGCGTTAGAATGAGGTCCAGCTTTTTCTCACACGTCAAAGACAAAAAGGAGAAGTAGAAAATAAAAGAAATAGAAAAATAGAGCTCTGAAAACAACGAATTACAGCCACATTGACAATAGCAGCAACGATCACGATCCGCTATCAGGCTGTAGCAGTTGCAGGTGTCGCTCGATTTGGTGGCATCGTGTGAATGAAGTTCGGAAGCTTCCCTAAGAACGATAATGATTAGTCAGCAGTCGTAAAATGGTACAGTTGTCGTCACTGACTTGAAGGAACAAACAAACACACACACGTATATATACAGTATATATACATATATGTGTATGTGTGTGTTTCTGTATATGTATATATATATGTGTGTGTAAATATATATTACATTATACATATGTATATGCATATATATA
Organism: Macrobrachium rosenbergii; assembly: GCF_040412425.1. Lineage (NCBI taxonomy): Eukaryota > Metazoa > Arthropoda > Malacostraca > Decapoda > Palaemonidae > Macrobrachium > Macrobrachium rosenbergii. Next base: position 57,825,511 of record NC_089742.1, read on the forward strand.
ATTATATATATATATATATATATACATACATTTTGTGTGTGTATAACTGAATTACGAAAGTATGGAACGTGATGAATATATAAATAAAGGCAATGCCACGAAGAAAAAGAAAACTGGCTTTGGCTTAGATTTTATTTCTGCTATCACTTATCCATACTTTATATTTCAGCACTTTTGTTTCGGTTATCTAAGAGAATTCCTGGTCTTCTTCACTTTACACACAAGTTTTGTTTACTAATATGTATGTATATATATATATATATATATATATATATATATATATATATATATATATATATATATATATACTGTATATATTTATGTATATATATTATACATATAAATATATATATGTATATATATATATATATATATATATATATATATATATATATATGTGTGTGTGTGTGTGTGTGTGTGTGTGTGTGTGTGTGTAAATATACAAATATCTGTATTTGTACACCAACACACACATATACATTATACAGTATATACACATACACACATACACATATAGTTTATATTATATCAATTTATGTTGATAAGCAGGCGAGAGAATTCTCATGAAACGTGATTAGGTTGGTCGATTAATTTTTTTTTTCCCGAAAAATTTTTGGGCTGAACGTTAAAAGGATCTTGAGCGTGTTACTATTTTTCTTGTTTCGTGGACCCAATTAGGGTTACCTGGGGCCGATATACAAAATCTCCATACTAAGTGGAAAACAAGTCTTCGATTTAGGCTGTTTTAAACTTTTATGAAGTTTATTACTATGGACTCTCAGTTTTATCCTTAGTATCTTTTTAACCTCGTTACATAATTTACTTTTGTCCAAGCTGTGTTTTTTTTTTGTGCGTATTATTTTATCATGCTGTTCATATTATGCGAGAACGTTTTCATATAACACCCAAGTTTTTCCGCTAGCAATTACTTGTAATAGATTTAAGAATATGAAGTTAGTTTTACCTGACTGATTATATGTACTTTTAGTTTTCCGTAAAAAGAAAACTAATTGTGCCATTTGTCTGTCCATCCGCACTTTTTCTATCACACTTTTCTGTCCGCCTCAGATCTTAAAACTACTGGCTGAGAGGCTGCAAATTGGTATGTTGATCATCCACCCTCAATCATCAAACATACCAAATTACAGCCCCTCTAGCCCCTCAGTAGTTTATTTATTAAGGTTAAAGTTAGCCATAATTGTGCTTCTGGGAACTATATAGGACAGGCAACCACCGGGCCGTGGTTAAAGTTTCATGGGCCGCAGCTCATAAAGCATTAATCTGAGACCACCGAAAGGTAGATCTATTTTCGGTGGCCTTGATTATACGCTGTAGCGGCTATACAGAAAACTCGATTGCGCGAAGAAACTTCAGCGCATTTTTTACTTGTTTTACTTTTATTACATTACAAAAGTGTTAATGTAGTGTCAGTTGCTAAAAATAATTAGAGTTTGATGACGATTATCGTATAATGAATTAATCTTTCACATGTGTTCTTGAAAGTGATTAAAGCTACTGATTTGGGAAACTTAGTAACTGTGGCCGCATCCTGCCCATTTCCACCGATATTCCCACTGGAATCCCCAAAGCTTTTCTGTGGTGCTACAGTTCTTCAGTAAGCCTTTTCCATAGTTATCAAGCCCTAAAGCCACCCCCCCCCACCTATTTTTTTTTCTTTTTTTGTGTGTGATTAGGTAAGTTTAGTTTTTAGACCCATTTTTTGAAGCCTGAGGTGGTCGTGGCGATCCGAATGATCTCAGTTGCTGTTTGAGTACGTTGTCGAAATCTTTGGATTTTTTGCCTCAAGACCATATGATAAGCAGAGAATATATGTAATAAGAATAAGAAGAAGAAAGAGAACAAGCAGGAGAGAGAGAGAGAGAGAGGAGAGAGAGAGAGAGAGAGAGAGACTGCCTTTTCTGGACGAGATGCGCTGTTTGTTTTGAATTTTTCAACGCTCCCTTTTTCACAGTCTCCCCATCTCCCCAGATCCCAACACCCGAGGAATAAGGTACTTGAGAACTCTCGCGCAAGTGCCTGAAGTTTCAATTTTCAAGGTAGGTACTTGCCTTTGAGTTGCAGGTGGCCCTTACGTTATTACGTTGCCTTGTATGTATTGTGTGAGTGGATGTTTTAGTGTGTATGATTTTATATATATATATATATATATATATATATATATATATATATATATATATATATATATATATGTGTGTGTGTGTGTGTGTGTGTATGTATGTATGTATGTATGAATGTACTGTATGTATGAATGGTTGATGTAAGATTGCTGTAAACATTATTACGTTACATATATATATATTGTGTGAATAGATGTGTGAGAATGTATGGTTTTTATAATATAGATATATATATATATATATATATATATATATATATATATATAATATATATATATTGTATATTGTGTATGTATGTATGTATGTATGTATTAATGGTTGATATCGATTGTTAGCAAACATTATTACGTTACCATGTATGTATTGTGTGAATGGATGTGTGAGTGTGTATGATTTTATAAATATATATATATACAGTATATATATACATATATTGTGTGTGTATGTATGTATGTATGTATGTATGAATGGTTGATATCGATTGTTAGTAAACCACCGGCCACCATCCCACATCCATTTGAGTGATGAAGGTTGTGAAGCGTAATTAGTCGACCATTTTGTTTAGCCTTTTTTATCTCTCACTAGATAACATGAGTTGTGTTAACCCATGCATCCGCGTTCCTTATCTTTATCAGTACTGTTATTTGGGGTAGGTCTAGATGGGAAAATAAAGAGAGAAGCAAAAAAGGGAAAAAATGGACGCCGCGGAAAAATCCCATGTTTTCGGCATGATTCAGATTAATTACTGTGGGGGAAAGATCGATGTCATGAGAAAGAAACCATTAATATTCGTTCGACGTATACCTCTACCCCCCTTCCCCCTTCCCTCCCCCCTCCCCCATCGGAAGGTTTATACGCAGAGACCACTCGATATTCTCTTCCTTTAAAGTTTATGAAAATGTCGATCGCTTGTTGAAGATTTTAGAAAATTAATATTATTTGAGTTATAAAAATTCTTTTCGGGTGAAAAATCCTACATGATCTTTTTTATTTTATCGTGCATTTGTAAAGTGAGCCGCATGAATAATAGTTTTCTAAAATATGAAAAGAAAACTTTGAGCTTGGATCCAGGAACTGGAGGACTTTCCAGTTGCGTAATGTCCTTGAGGCACCGTTTCTCTAACTTTCGTTTTATTTAATGTTGTCTTTCGCTACGGACATCTTTCCATTCGTGTTTATTTTCCATTTTATCCATTCACTCATGTTTTCGTAGCTTCCATTCGTGACTTTTTTACCATTATCACTTGTCCTTTTATTTGTTTATATGAAAACCATTTCAGCCATTGCTAATTACATCCACTTGGCCTATAGCGCAATGCCATGTATTTAACATTGTAAGAAAATTTCTTCATCATTCATATTCATTATATTTTTATGACAAAATTATAAATCCCAGAGCCGTGTAGGATTCCATCCAAGGTGAACCCAACTTCTCAAAATCCTTCGCTCTTATTTATATAAAGCTCAGCTTACGTAATGCAATATCCGTAAACGTATTGAAAGTTTGTTTTTTTTACAGTATAACAAAGTTCATGAATATATAGTATTCTTATTATCGATTGAATTTTTTCTTAGCGGAAACTTTTCTTATTTCTGAATAGTAAGTTTGATAAGATTATAAAACAACACACACTTTTTACACATATATATATATAAGTAAATATATATATATATTATATATATATATATATATATATATATATATATATATAAATATATATACAGTGTATATATACATATATATATATATATATATATATATATATATATATATATATATATATATATATATATATATATATATATATATATATAGGCTACACACATACATACACGAGGATATATGTATTCGCATGTAACACCAAGCAAAAATTCATACAGGTGAAAACACGCTGAGTCCGTGGGAACATAAGCATGTGATTCCGGCAGGCGGAGAGCGTTGGAGAGACAGATTTTCAATCAAAGTCGCATAATGTAAATGCTAAAAAGCTGAATAGGGAATGAATTTGGCCCCAGTGAGTGTGCATTTCAATTTGCGATACTGCGAACTCATATGTTTCATTTCGGCATACATATTGGGGACATTGTGAGTACATTAGGGCATTATTGCCGTTATAATGACGAGCGCAACTGTTTTTAATATTGCTGCATTTGTTACACCAACGGGATCCATAGTGATAAGTTGATGTTTTCCGAGAACAGCTTGATATGGTTGAAAGGAGGATGGTATAGACATGGTAAACAGACACACTTGCACCTGCATACATACATACATATCTGTATATGTTGTACATGCACACACACGCGCACACACACACAAACACATATATAGATATATATTATATATATATATATATATATATATAAATATATAATTATATATATATCATTACATATAATTACATAGTATGTGTTCCCTTGTTACACATATGAAATAAACGAATTAGTCAAGTTTAGAAACATGTGATCAAGAAACATTATACCCACATTATTTTACAAACCTGCGTAAACATATGTGCTAATATATGCATATGTTCCCATGCTCGCTTATTGCAACACAAGTACATGCATTGTATATGCAAAATAGAGTTGATTAAAAAAGTTTTGACAATAGACGGCTGGAGGACAAGGGATGCAAGCAGTGTCCACTCCCATGCACAGGAAGTATAATAGGAAAAGAGAGAGAGAGAGAGAATGCATTTCACTCTCATAAAAGCTGCTTGGAGCTAATATTTTCATAAGAGCAATTGGCTGAACTTTCCATTCATTGTGCTAAAATAGCCCCTTCATTCGAGTTTCAATTTCCCCTGATTACTGTATTGTAGAAACAGTATTTGTATTTTTTCCTTTCAAGTTTGTCCCTGTTGTGCGAGCTTATTTTCACGCATGAATAGCCGATAATGTTGGCAATCAAGGTATTTACAGTAAGTTGTTATTGAAGCTTTTCCGATAAAGTGAACTGGGAAATTCGTGACCTGTTTTGTAGATACCAGTTTTTTGCTAATGCTCTCTTTACTGGAACTGGGTTGTTTAAGTGTCATTATTCACACAGACGTATATATACATACACACACACAAACACACACACACACATAAATATACTGTATATATAAGCATTAAGCTACAAACGTCCTTTAATATCCAATTCGCTCTACCTCAGAAATAACATATTTTCATATATGTTACCCGAAGGGGAATTTTTTAGTTGATAATAAATTCGTCGTCTCGTGGGCTCGAACAGCGGAAGATAAGAACTCAGGACTACAGTGACGCCTTAAACGACACGGCCCACGAGACGACGAACTTATTATCAACTGAAAAATTCCCTTCAGGTATATATGAAATATATTATTTCGAGATAAGGCAGAATTGGATAAGAGGACGTTTGTAGCTTAATGCATATAATGAATCACATGATGTGATAAAAATTCATACATTTATATATACTAATATATATATATATATATATATATATATATATATATATGTATATATAATGTATATATATATATATATATATGTATATATATATATATATATATATATATATATATATATATATATATATATATATCGTCTTTGTGCAGTTGTATGTAAGTAGTCAGGAAGAAAGTGAGCGAGAAAAAGAAGGCAGGTAATTAACATAGAATTGAGGTGAATAAAAGTTTCAGGGAGAATAAGAGATTGTTCTATAGAGAAGTAAAAGCAGAAAGGAATGTTGACAAACAAATGGAGAGATAATTTTTGAAGCAAATGCAGTGCTGGGTCGATGCAGTCAGCAATCTGACGATTTTCCAAATAGGAAGGATAGATGACTGACAAAGTTGAATAACGTAACAGCGGAAAGGGTTGGCGCAAGGTTGAGAACCCTTTGGAACTGACTGTTGAGGACGTAAGGAAGGCAATTAAGAGGTTGAAGAATGGAAAGACACCGGGAGTTGATGTTGACGACATTACAAGTGAAGTGTTACAGTCGTGGCGGTGACACGTTTTGTAAGATGTGTCTGGATGAGGGAGAGGTTCAGAAGGAATGGTGAAAGGAATGATTAATTGTTCCGTTGTACTTTGGGCAGGTAAAGGTAACAGAGGTGACTGTCAGAATTATAGAGGCATACCGTTATTTAGTGGAAGTTGTATGGTAGGATTTTGTTTGGAAAAATGGAACAGAAGACGGAAAGATTGGAAAATGGAACTAGACAGAAAGATTAGACAAAGGAAACAGAAGACTGGATAATTGGAACTAGACAGAAAGATTGTAAAAATGAAACAGAAGACGGAAAGATTGGAAAAATGGAACTAGACAGAAAGATTGTAAAAATGAAACAGAAGACGGAAAGATTGGAAAAATGGAACTAGACAGAAAGATTGTAAAAATGAAACAGAAGACGGAAAGATTGGAAAAATGGAACTAGACAGAAAGATTGGAAAAATGAAACAGAGGACGGAAAGATTGGAAAAAATGCAACAGAAGACAGAAAGACTGATAGGGGAAGAGCATTGTGGTTTGTGACAAGGGAGAGGAGTACTGATTAAGTGTTTGACATGAACCAATCATGTGAAAAACTTGAAAGTAAACGGGAAAAGCTTATAATAGCATCAAAAGAGAAGCAACGTCGAGGCCGTTAAGACCGTTTGGTGTAGAGAGAAACCAAGTTGTGAATGATGGAAGCAAAGCATGTATTGGAATATGTAGATGCGGGGAGTGACTGGTTTGGTTTAATTGTAGTTCGAGGTCGTTCGGGTACAAAGTAACTCGTTGAGAGGAGTAAAGTTGTGAATGATGGAGGCAAAGCATGTATTGGAATATGTAAATGCGAGGAGTGACTGTTTTCGTTTAATGTGGATCTGGAACGAAGGTGTACACCTCTGTGGCTGTTTAAATATATTTATGGAAGGAGTGATACGTTGAGTCAGAGAAATGACGGCGGATGTAGGTAAAAAGTTATAAGAAAAGGAACTGAGTTGTGACGGATGCTTGGAAAGGTTGATGTTTTTAGGTAGTATGATACTGATTGGCGATAGTGAAGAAAAACTGCAGAAACTATTCAAAAAGTTTGAAAGTGTTCCCCAGAGGAAAAAGGTCAGAGTTAATGGGAACAAGCATAATGTTATGAGGGTAAATATTAACCAGGAAGATGGAGCAATAAATGTAAAAGGTCAGGCAAGAAACATAGCGGGATGTATGCAAAAGATTATGAAGTCTTGAATTGTCTACGGAAGCCAACGTGGGAATGTATGAAAGGACTGATGTGCAAACGCTCCTTTAATAAAGTGAAGTGTAGACATTGCATGCAAATAAAAGAAGTTGGAGATGTTGAAATTCTCTGTTTGCTAAGTATATGTGGCTTCAGAAGATTTTAAATGTTGAGAAGTGTGGATGTACGTAGAAGGATAGCGCTAGTGAAAGATAGATTTGAGTATTTTGAGATGGTCTTGTCATGTGGAAAGAATGAGCGACGAAAGGTTCGTGAAAAGATTGTTTATTCAGGATTAGTAGGAGGAAGGAGGAAGGTAAGACATAGAAAGTATTGTGTAAATTGTATTGAAGAGTTACTGGAAAGGAAGCTCTTGATAACGAGGAAGGGCGAAAGTGCATACAAGATAGAGATAAGTGGAGATGAATGGCACGGTGTTTCTTTAAGGGGTTCGGCATGTTGTTGATGAGTCTTCTGTGTAGGTGAATGGATGCACTGGCCAGTTATTGGGAAGTTTTCCCTTCCGGGAATTCATCCACGACTCGGGAGTTATAGTATGATTGTGGGCGTGACGTGGAGTTGTTTTTCCCCGGAGTCGCCCCATATTAGGAGAAGGACTTAATGTTTAAGAGAAATTATATATATATATATATATATATATATATATATATATATATATATATATATATATATATATATATACATATATATATATATATATATATATATATATATATATATATTAGTTATATATATATATATATATATATATATACATATATATATATATATATATATATATATATACATATATATATATATATATATATATATATATATATATATATATATATATATATATATATATATATATATGTGTGTATGTGTGTGCCATTATAAGACATGTTGCAGTTTCGTCTAGAACGTGAAGAAGTAGCAGTTAATGCTAAGTTAGGAAACTTAACCCTTCATATGTAGGGGCAAGAGTGGCGTCTCAACGGTAATGCCAGAATGCATGTTAACGGAAGGTGTTACCTTCTTTGTCGTATGAACGCCTGTTATATCATAATGCATTGGATTATCTCCGTTATTTAATGCGTTGCGATTAATACCTCAGGAAATGCTTCATCGTCTCTCCTTGTTGCCAACATACACCAGGGATACTCGCATCGTTTGACTTTCTTGTGCAACTTTGGTATTACTGTGCTTTGTAGCATATTACGGGAACACTTGCATGTTAAGTCTTATAAAACCAGCTGCATTCCGTAAGCGAGGAAATGGGGGAGTTTTATCCCAAGTGATATGAAGCAAAGCAAAACAGAAATGGAATCAAATTGTAAAGTTTTAAGCTGCAGTTTTTTTTTATAATGTTTTGCATAGATGAAAAGTTGGAACGGGGTTCCGTGGTCACGTTGGAATTATGGAGGACGAAAGGTCTGGGAAAAGTGTATATAATGTATGTTCATCACTGTTTTAGCTGTAGAATTTTATATATATATATATATATATGTATGTATAAAACCACCTATATACACACGTATATATATATATATATATATATATATATATATATATATATATATATATATAAAATATATACATGTATGTAAATATATATATATATATATATATATATATATATATATATGTGTGTGTGTGTGTGTGTGTGTGTGTATGTATGTGTGTGTGTGCATACACATACATAGATTCATACGTTGCTATGAAGGATGCTGACTTTTACTTTTCTTTATTTTACATAAATTTTTTGTTTGTGCAGGAGGGTGGTTATTAAGAAGCAATAAACATAATGGGAGAGTTAACGAGTAATCGAGGAATCCAAAACAATAGCACTTAGATTTTTATATCTTTTTGAGATGCATATCAAGGCAGAAGTGCTCTTGCATATATATATATATATATATATATATATATATATATATATATATATATATATATATATATATATATATAACATAATAATACACATTGATATATATACTATTACATAATATATATATATATATGTATGTAAGTCTGTACAGTATGTATGTATATATGAAATCAGAATAGCTTTACTGCCCGAATGCTTTATGTATAATGTGAGCGTATGATGGGAAACATAAAGTAGAAGCCAGTTGAAAATGTTGACGCGTTTCTTTGATGAACGCGAAGCTTGTCTCAGTAAATATGAATTTTGACTACGAATATGAAGGCGAAAGAATAGCCATTTTGTAGAGGTCAATGTCTAGAGGAAATGTCTGCTCCTCTCCCATCTTTGTTTAGTGTTTACATGATAACTGACATTGAAGTCAGGGTCTGAGAGGCAGATTGGAGTTAGTGGGAAAAGATCCGAGATATGGAGAGAGAGAGATAAGATAGCTAATATTTATGTTTAACACGTGGTCGATAAGTGACAGCGAGAGGTGCAGGCTTGTAAGTATCTTGTAATTCATTATAAGGAGGTTTTGTTATATGAGAGCTAGGAAGCTGAGATGGTTGTTGATATTGTTGAGAAGATAGTGATGCTAATGGATTAGATAGGCAGTTTTAGGGTGAATATCCTAAGAGGTAATGGACACTTTAGTTGTTTGAAGGGTAAATGACTCTTCGTTGGGCGAGTCGGTAGAGCTGCGGACTGTCACTCCATGGGCTGGAGTTCATTCCCAGGCCGGCTGATGAAGAGTTAGAGAATTTATTTCGGTGATAGAAATTATTCTCGCTTTATAATGTGGTTCAGATTCACAATAAGCTGTGAGTCCCGTTGCTAAGTAACCAATTGGTTCTTGGCACGTAAAAATAAGTCTAATCCTTCGGCCAGTCCTAGGAGAGCTGTTAATCAGCTCAGTGGTCTGGTAAAACTAAGGTATACTTTTTTTTTTGATGGGTAAATAATATACATACTTTATAGTGAATATTACTCGTAATGTTGTGTGTGAGCAATTACGGGGTAACTATATTATAAGGAAATAGGCAGAGACTAGCAAAAGCTGCGGAACATACTAGAAGCTGAAATAGAAAAGAAGCTTAGCTTAAGTGCGTGAAGTTTGTTGAGCTACTCAGAATGTTATTGCTGAAACATCTTCATTTAAAAGTAATCTCCGTAGAGATTACTTTGGTTCTTTACAGCGTCCCTTCGGCGACTAGCTGTAACCCCTGTCATTCCTTTTACTGTACCTCCGTTCATATTCTCTCTCTTCAGCTTGCTTTCCACCCTCTCCTAACAGTTGATTCATAGTGCGACTGCGAGGTTTTCCTCCTGTTACATCTTTCAAACCTTTTTACGGTCAATTTCCATTTCAACGCTAAATGACCTCTTGGATCCCAGCGCTTGGCCTTTGGCTTAAATACTATATTCTGTTCTCTTTAGTAAGTAACGGAAATTTTAAAAGTTATCAGTATGAAAGATGACAAAATGGAAGATGATGTTTTGTCACCAGTAGTACCTGGGCCGGACAGATAAGCAGGACAAGATTAAGCAGTATATATTTCGGTGAAGGATGAGCACATATATTTTAGTTACTCTTAGTCACGTTAAGAAAACTTCTGCGGTATTGAGAGGGAGAAAGAATTTTGTTTTGAGGAGAGAGAGAGAGAGAGAGAGAGAGAGAGAGAGAGAGAGAGAGTATTTCATTTTAAGAGAGAGAGAGAGAAAGTATTTTATTTTAAGAGAGAGAGAGAGAGAGAGAAAGTATTTCATTTTAAGAGAGAGAGAGATAGATAAAGTATTTCAGTTTAGGAGAGAGAGAGAGAGAGAGAGTGTGTGTGTGTGTGTGTGTGTGTGGGTATTTCAATATAATTGAGATTATTTCATTTTAAGAGAGAGAGAGATAAATAAAGTATTTCAATTTAAAGAGAGGGAGAGTATTTCAATTTAAAGAGAGTGTGTGTGTGTGTGTGTGTGTGTGTGTGTGTGTGTGTGTGTGTGTGTGTATTTCAATATAATTGAGAGTATTTAATTTTAAGTGAGAGAGAGAGATAGATAAAGTATTTCAATTTGAGAGAGAGAGAGAGAGAGTATTTCAATTTAAAAGAGAGAGAGAGAGAGAGAGAGAGAGAGAGAGGAAGTATTTCATTTTAAGAGAGAGAGAGAGAGAGATAAAAGCCACTCATCTGCTTGCCGATAACTTAGCTACCGACCTCTGTTATGGAGGCGCACAAAAGTGCGTTCGTTGAAGTCACACTGGCCCAACCATTTCATAACATTGAAAAAAAGAAATATCCGTCAGAAGGCAGTGTATATGTATATATATTTATATACTCAAGCAATATCCATGACACAATCCATTTCGAAAGTATAATTGTGTAATCGAACGTTATGCTATTTGGCCATGCATTCAGTAGCCTTCCGGCAATTATTAATCACCGATGTTATTAAAGAAAAACTTAGTTCACAGGCAGTAAATGCGTTCATGTAGGATTGCCTCATCAGTATAGTAGATGGTAGATCATGTTTTGGCGAGATGGCTTGTACATGTAGAGAAATTGCAAAAAAAAATAAATAAATAAAAAAAATAAAAAACTGTTAAGTATTTTATGAAGAATATGTGCAATGTAGAAAGAGAAAAGCCAGGTTACATATATTAAACACCATTGCGCAGGATTGAAGTTTTTGTTTGTACATGAAATATCATTAAAGGGGTGAGTAGGGAATTTTGCTTTGCTACGGGAGAAAGAGCTCAAAGAACTATTTTCAGTAGAGAACGTGCAAGGTTAGAAAATAAATAAACATCACGTAGATATATGAAGATTATGGATAACCAAATGCACATATCCATACGTGCAGTACGTGTATTTATGCAACATGCCCCCTACTGTAACATCATAGCTGAAAAAGGACATTTATTTTAAAAGAATCTTTAAAAAGAATTTAAGAATGGTATTTTTCTAGGTCATGCACTCTGACCTCTTTCCCAAGCTCGTTTGACAAAGAGAAAGGCAACAAATTGATGAAAACTTCAAAGATATACAACGAAAAGCAAGTGTAAGATAACCACTCCCATCCCATGAAAACTAGATGTTTTGATAAGGCTTGTATAACGTTACATTTTGAAGGTCATGCCATTGATGATTTTGTCCACATCGAACTGTACCTGAGAGAGAGAGAAAGAGAGGAGAGAGAGAGAGGGAGGAAGAGAGAGAGGAGAAAGAGAGAGAGAGGAGAGGAGGGGGGGAGGAGAGAGAGAGGAAAGCAGTAGTAGTCTGATCACTCTGAAGTAAGGAGTTAGAAGGCATAAAACTGAACTATCGTAAAAAAAAAAAAAAAAAAAAAAAATTGCTCCTGTTACGAGATTTCGACTCTTCAGTCTACTGTAAACAAACAATTTCCCGTTAATGTTATCTTGAGGCTCTCTCCGCTTTGTTATTTATTATTGTATTTTTCACATTTACTTCCACTATCTGACTCGCATCCTGCGATGCATCTTTTCAAAAGCGCGCGTTTCGCCTCTTTATCGCTGATTTCGATCATTTCCTGTTGACCGCTCGCTTCATCGGCGCTATTGCCTCGCCTTTCGTTTTCGTCGAACTGTGAAAAACTGTTGTTTGGAAATTATATGGTTGAGAGCTCTTTCAAGAGAGATCCGCTTCGCACAATTCGCCGATTTATGACGAAGGTCAAAAGGTTAATGGAAGGCCTCTTCCCGCGTGTGTTTGTTTGGTTTTAAAACATTGTTGGGAAGGAATGAAAGATAAAAAAACATTCGATTTTCATTGATTTATTCACGGGTTGTGTCGGCATCATGGCGTGGGAGATAAAATTTAGAAGTTAATTTTCTGTGGAGGTCATTATCATACGCCGTAAAAGCAAGAGCAACAGAAAAAATAAAGGGGGAGGGGGCCTTTGGAATGGGGGTACCTGAGAAAAGAATTTTTATTTTTGTAAACGCTTAACCAACTCCATTTGATGAACAGACCTGAGTCAGACCTTGGAAGAGACGAAAGAAATTTTCGATCACCTGTTACCCACTGCCAAGCCAACAGAAGCAACAGTGACGAAAGACCTGGTACTACTCCGGGATGAAAACATCGCAACAACGCTCAGCGCGAGTCTCTCGATGAGCCCTCGAAACCCAAAACAAAGCAGAAATCAAACGCGCTTGTTCAAAGGAAGACGCTCGCTTCTGTTATCGTAGTCGGGGAGACGATGATGTTGTTGCCGAGTTGGCTCGGCCAGGGGAACTATGCCCGCCATTCGGTCGGTATTCGACAACAGGCAATTTAAGATTAAAACGTTTTCCTTAGATTAAGCTGCTCCGCGATATACGGAGTCTTGGAGCTCGTTCCACTTCGCTTTTGTCCTTTAATTTATTTAGCTGATTCGCCGGAATAAAGAGAAACTCTTCATTAGTTTACTGTTTGTCGAAGGCAACTTATGTTTAAGGGAAGGTTGCCACTGAAACACGTTGCCCAAAACCGAAATGAAGTATGAATATGTAAATACGCAATGAATCAAATATTTCAGGGTCCGATTAAAGCAACACGAACGTTAATTTCACTTTCATTCGAAAACGTTCCTTTCATATCTGGCAGAGCTAAAAATTAAAGGCGATCCGATGATACAAATAAACTATGGAAAAAAATCTTTGAAAATAAACTATGAAAAAAACTTTGAAAATAAAATATGGAAAAAACTTTCAAAATAAACTATGGAGAAGAAACACGCTGAAAAGAAACTGTGAAAAAAAAACTTTGAAAATAAACTATGGAAAAAACTGAAAATAAACTACGGAAAAAAACTTTGAAAATAAACTATGGAAAAAACTGAAAATAAACTATGAAAAAAACTTTGAAAGTATATCGTCTCTTTTGGGAGCCCAACGTTCAGTGAAAACTTCCGTTCCCCCCCCCCCTCTCTTTTTTGGCTCGAAAGCGATAAACCAATACTGTGATAAAGCGCTCGACAAAAAGTCATGGAATGAATCATAGGAGAGGAAAAAAGTAGACACCGTGAAAGGTCCTAATTTTTGGTGCTTTGTTAAGAAACGAATAAAGGCTTTGTGTCTCCTGTGGGCTTCATTTGCTTGAAAAGAAATAACATAATTGTTTTGTTTCTTTTGAGCTTCATTTGCATGAAAAAATAAAATTATTCATTATCATTATAACTGTAGCAAAAAATTTAAAATGCCGCTCTTATCGGTATTTCAAAATGTTTAATTCTGTACTTTTCAGTATAATTTATTATTTTATGTAGATGTGATTACAGTTATGAAATATCGGAATTATATGGTTTCGGATATTCCCACATCAGTATTTTTCAGTCATACGAGAGTGTCACAAGGAATGTGACTATTATTTGTGTTTTCATTATCATTATCAGCACTTGATTCCGATCTTACTTTGTACTTACCTGTCCCTTTAATGACAAAGCAACAGTACTCAGCCTGTAACTATTTTACTGTTTCGTTACTATTTTAGTTTTCTGTAAAAGAAAACTATTGTGCCGGCTTTGTCTGTCCCTCCGCACTTTAAAAACTACTGAGGCTAGAGAGCTGCAAATTGGTATGTCGATCATCCATCCTTCAATCATCAAAAATACCAAATTGCAGCCCTCTAGCCTCATTAGTTTTTATTTTATTTAAGGTTAAATTTAGCCATATTCGTGCCTCTGGCAACTATATAGGACAGCCACCACCGGACCGTGGTTAAAGTTTCATGGACCGCGGCTCATACAGCATTATACCGAGACCACCGAAAGATGGATCTATTTTCGGAGGCCTTGATTATACGCTGTAGCGGCTGTACAGAAAATTCGATTGCGCCGAAGAAACTTCGGTGCATTTTTTACTTGTTTTATTATTGGAATCGGTTTAGGGTAAAGGAATTTAGAAAAGCAGGGGATTTAAAAAATACGAAACAATTTGAACTTTTGATTTAGGTCCAAAATGTGAATCTTAAATTCTGTTTATTTATACCTTGAATTGCCGAGTTAGGGTCCCTATGTTAAACAAGTCACAAAATAGGCAAGATTTTTTGTAAAGGCTAATTTCTAGACTACGAAAATTTTGTGCAGTTCTTAGTATTGTACCAAAAATTTTATCCTTCAGGGTGCATATTAAAATATTATTATTATTATTATTATTATTATTATTATTATTATTATTATTATTATTATTATTCAGAAGATGAATCCTATTCATATTGAACAAGCCCGCAGGGGGGCACTGACTTGTAATTCAAGCTGCAAAAGGATATGGTGTTCATTAGAAGGAATAACAGAGGATAATGGGAAATACAGAAAAAAGAGATCACTTATTAAAAAAATTTAAATTAATAAATCAATACATAAGTAGATAAAAATGTTAATTAAATTAAAATACAAGACGAAGGCTTCTCGTGCAATAAGAATGCAAATATTATTGCCGAGCAAAATATTCCGTCAAAAACAAGTAGAGTCGATCGCCTTGGACCGCCATAAGGAAAGACTGTAAAATCAAACTCCCTTTAGTTTCTCGTTCTTCGCGAGACAAAGGGAAAAAAAAATGTTTCCTTTTGCCTAGTACCAGAGACATCGGCAGAGATAGAGAGAGAGAGAGAGAGAGAGAGAGAGATAGAGACAGAGACAGAGAGAGCCCAGTGGCCGCAGCTGCGTCCGTATAATCAAGTCTCTTTGAGATTAATGTTCTGATCTGCAGACAACAGCTGATCACGTAAGAGGGATTGGAGGGGAGAGGTATCTCGGACGGGAAAGAAGAGGACCGAGGGAGGCTGAGTGATTCGTCTCTTTCTGCGGGACCGCGGGAGCCGAAAAACCTAAAAGACTGACGGGATGGGTCCCGAACGAAACTATAGTTGTATTCGAAAGTGGTGACGAGGACATTTCTGCTACAAATATATATATATATATATAATATATATATATATATATATATATATATATGGAAATACCACGAAGGAAAGTGAAACAACAGTAAGTCAAAAGGACTAACACCACCCGTTGTTTCACTTTCCTCGTGGTATTGTTTTATATATATATATATATATATATATATATATATATATATATATATATATATATATATATATATATATATATATATATATATATATATATATATATATATATATATATATATATATAGTTCCATATTTTCGTGATTCCAGTGTACATTATATTTATATATATAATGTACATACTTTTACATCTATACATACATAACGTATCCTTTCTTTATTTGTAGTGAGGTACCTTCATTGCAGACTTTAAACTTTTAAACTTGACTGCTTTTTGGTTGTTTGCGCAGGTTTTGTGCCCCTTACAAGGGGACCAGCGTCAGGAGTTTGCCTCAGGAAGAGAATTGTAGTTATGACAAAGAAATTGTTCTAAACACAGTACTTTTGGATTATTATTATTATTATTATTATTATTATTATTATTATTATTATTATTATTATTATTATTACCTTAGGAGAGGTATTGCCATCAGTGCGCCACACGCAGTGCACTGTAGGCATTACTTAAAGTTCTTTGCAGCGTCACTTCGGCCCTTAGCTGCAGCTCCTTTCATTCCTTTTACTGTACCTCCAATCATATCGTGTTCCTTCCATCTTACTCCCCACCTTCTCCTAACAATTGTTTCATTGTGCAACTGCGAGGTTTTCCTCCCGTTACTCCTTTGAAACCTTTTTACTGTTTTCCTTTCAGCGCTGAATGACCTCATAGGTCCCAGCGCTTGGCATCAGACCTAAATTTCATATTCCAATACCTTTATTATTATTATTATTATTATTATTATTATTATTATTATTATTATTATTATTATTCTATGTTATAAAAATTCACACATGTAAATATATTTCTATGTAAAATAATTGTGGATTTTTATTACACATTGTTTTTCACGAGATTGTGAATTTCTTAGCATTATTATTATTATTATTATTATTATTATTATTATTATTATTATTATTATTATTATTAACTGGAAGGGACGCTGTTTTAAACTTGTTTATTAGTGATGAGTCGGTTGAGTTCAATTAGTCTTTTCAATCTTCCTAATTAATAATTTCCGCTTTTTACTTGAGTCTGCAAGTAAATGTCTAATTTTCATTTCTCCGTTAGAGAAGGACACAAGGACGCAGCGAGAAAATTCCAATTAGGAAGATTGAGAAGGCTTACTACAAATTAAATTCAGCTGATGCAGCAACAATTTTCAGCACAACATATCGTTATCATTATTATTGAGAAAAATCACAGTTATGTATGGGTACGAATATATTAAAAAATAAATCTCAACAGAGAGCTTTCGGGAATCTGTTCAATTCCCATTTTCGAAAGGGGAATCGAACAGATTCCTGAAAGCTCAATGTTGACATTTATTTTATAATTTATTTGTACACATATATAATTGTGGGTTTGTTTCTCCATTTCAAGACTTGTGTTGCTATGAGTAATTTTTAATTATTATTATTATTATTATTATTATTATTATTATTATTATTATTATTATTATTATTATTATTATTATTATTGAAACAAGGCGACCCTGTAACGAGGCTATAATATCGAGAATTCAAAAGCCACAGTAGTGTTAAAAATATTTATGTACAGAGTTATCATTTTTAACTCTGTAAATAAATATTTTTAACACTACTGTGACTTTTAATTCTCACTATTATTATTATTATTATTATTATTATTATTATTATTATTATTATTATTATTATTATTATTGGAGCTTGTATAGTAACGGAATGTATTATCTACTCCATCTTTCCACCCGTGATGACTGGATGACAAATACTCTTAAGCTTTTAAAGAATCGGGATTTTCAATTGCAGACCTTATAATTTATTATTTTTGCTGTTTTGATGTTGATGGTGAGGGTAATGAGGATTGTTTTATAATGTCCTCGATGATGATGAAAATGATGATTATGATGACATTATGATTACTATTATAAGTCCTCGGACCAGGGAGGGTATTATTCATTATACCCTTTGAATGATTGTGCGCGTCGAACCTGTCACAGTCATAAAGACAGTCTCTGTCGTGGGTTTTTTTATTTTATTTTAATTTTTTTTTTTTTTTAGTTTGGGAATTGAGACCATCTTTAGGTCTTTCCTGAATTGCGAAATATCGGGAAAACCATAAAATCCAGGTGTGTAATTTCCCCTCCGATTACCAGGCATTTCGTGATACTGCGGACCTTACCTTGCTAGAGAGAGGAATAAAAATAAATTGAAACGCTGGTATGGACATCCTGCGTAGCCACTGGTAAATTGGAATCACGTTGAAATTATTTTTTACCTAGTTATCAGACACATCACACTGCCTCTCCTGATTAAGTTCTTGTAAGGGAGGTGGGCTTCCTCAACGAATTTTAATCATATACAATGTATGTATAATATATATGAATAGATATGATTGTATATTTTATATTTTTTTTTTTAGATATTTCTTTTATGAAACTCCTTTTAAATTTATATATTCTTCGGCGCATTTTTTACGCGTATATTTTGCGTCCAGCGAATCATGCAAATTCATAATAAAAATGACCATTGATTAGGCCGGGGCCTCTTCGCCTTTTTCACGGTATGTAAAAATACCTCGAGAAAACGACGTCTCCAACACGCAAGAAACTCGTGAATAAAGAAAAAACATAGGGTAGAGGTTGTTAAAAGAATCTGAAAATAAGAAAGTTTGTGGTGTTTATTTTTTTTATATAGATTTTTCACATCAGTTTCTCAATTAGTATCTGTCACATGCAGTAGTGTGCGTACATGTCTGATAGATGGATTTGAGAGAGGCTTTAATATTTAGGCATCAAAGACACTTAATGAGATTTAAGTAAGCAACTCGTTAAGTGCATTACCTGAAGCGCCTTCATCGCAAGAGTATGACAAATGAACATCTAGGACTTGATTTTTTTGGTGTGCAGTGATCGCTGGAAGGACCCCAGCCAGTCATCTTGTTCCAAGAACGATTACAAAGACAGAGAGAGAGAGAAGTTAAGTTAAGGAAGCGATACGCTGGACCCTTAAACTTATTTCGACGCTTGGAAGGTTATGAGAGTACTCAGAGCTAACGATATTCACTACGCTTCAGAGCAACTTGAAGTGAGAGATCGCAGATCGCCACCTTGATCTTTTTTTTTAATAATAATCTTTTAATCATGTTGAGAATTTCTGCTTTTATTTTTTTGAGCAAACAGTTTTTAGAATATCATACTATGGCTCACCATTGTGGTTTTTTTCCCGATACAATTTCATGTGTTTATCGAACAATGATTTTTTCCTGTAAAAATTTATTTTTCCTCTCTCTCTCTCTCTCTCTCTCTCTCTCTCTCTCTCTCTCTCTCTCTCTCAAAGAAACTCCAATTTTACTCCTTCATATTTCAAGGGAGTATATCTCACTATAATCACCATTATCGAATCATACTTTTATAGCCGTATCAGTGTCTCGGGCCACCGTGATGTGGCTCTTTTGTTTAACAATGGTATATTTTTTTATTTATTTTTTTGTGCTGGGTGATTATCATCTATTAATACAAACACTTACTGATAACATCTCAATTTTTTTAAAATTTCAAGGAGCGTTTTCCAATGTGTTTTTTTTTATGACGAATTCAAGGTTTTTCCTCTTGCAGTTCTGTATGTCGTGTTTCACTCGGATGTCATTGTGTAGTTGTAGCTTTTTTGATTTATTGAATTTGTCGGGACATTTTGGTATGTTGTTTTTCTTCCGAATGCAAGATTTTCTTACCTTCTGGTTATCACTTGTGACTCAACAGTTTGTGTGTGCATGTGTGTGTGTTTTTTATCTAATTGTAAACAGAACTTTATCATTAATGCTTTCTTGACTCACGGTTCTCCGTCTTAGTGTTCCGAAGGCAGCAAAGCTTCGTATTTTTCCTTCAATTTTTTTTAATATAACGTAATTTTTTATCTTACAAACACCTCTTTGCTCTGTGGTAATCCATCTTAAGTTTAAACTTATTGTTGTGTGGAAATACGGTGCTTATTTCTGTAGAGAAATAATTGGAGGTTTTTCTTTTTATGTGGGTCAGTGGTATTTCATCTCACGATAACACCTGTTCAGTCACCTTTATGATAAATGTTTCTGATTTCTACATTGCTACACCTGTAACGTTACAAACATAATTTAATTTATATCTTTAACAGAGAGGAATATATGTAACCCCGGTCTGATATTTGTGCATCTAATCCACTCCAGGTTCCTGCTGAGGTCCTTTGGGATTACTCCTATAGTTCTCTCCGGGTGGTAGTTTATAATTCCGTTCCACTTCAGCTGGCCTAAAGCCCTGCCACACTAGCGGGCACTGCCCGATGGGCAAGCACTGTTCCCATAACCCGTTCCACTATACTGACTTACTGAGTATGGGGCCAGAGCGATGCGACTGTCTGGTAACACTGCTTCAGAAGCGAGAGAAAATATAAAGAGCTGCAAGTGCCCGACGGGCATCCCCGCTAGTGTGGACAGGCCATTAGTCTCCTTTTTTCCAGCTTTAGGTCTTGGTATTTTCCTGTCTTTTATCTGCCTGTGTCCTGAACTCTCGTGTCCTTTGGTATGGTACAACATCTGTGAGAGATACTTTGTAGGTTTATTCAGCACGGTTAGGTCTGGCCTTCGAGCCTGTATCAAAAAGGACAGTCTCTTTCATCATGGTTACAGAATACCTCGTTCTACATTCTCTGCGTTATAGAGTTTATGGTTTTACTACTCGTCTGCACATGGTATACTCTTTTCTTTGCCGATCTTCCAGTGCAAGGCCTTGGCGACTGGGTCATGCCTCTTCTTATAGGCCTACTTATTTTGAGCTAAAGCGGGGTATTTACTTCTGATGTAGTTGATGGTTTCCACATTTTTGTAGTCGTATTATTTAATCACAGCTTTACATCAGTTTATCTTGAAATCAGCGCATGGTCTTCTGGTTAATTTCCAGACATGACTGTGATATAACCCCATTTTCAAGGTAAATGAGGTAATTGAATCACACAACTGGCAGAAATTGCCAAAATAGCATATGACCATTCCTGAACGTAGTACTTTCATACAAAATTTTGGTAATACTCCATTGGCATTTCAGTTTCCAATCATATGTCACTTATGGGTATCCCCTCCAAAATGGGAATTCATTTTAATGTGTAAATTCCGATTTTTTTTAGTTTTTGGTCGAAACGGTTAAACAGGAAGTAATCCTGTGGGTTTCATTCAACAGTGCTTGTATCTGCTCTGAGCTTTTAAAAAAAAAAGGGGGGCGGGCGGGATTCAGCTGTTACGGTTCCTAAACATTTGTGGAGTACCTCGGATGACCAAGGCTGAATTCTACCGGAATTCTCTATAAATTCCAAATAATTGCTGCATTAAGAAACAATGACCTACGATATAGTAGGAATATGTACTGACATGATAATCTTTACTAATTATCATAGGCAAATAGACTGATATCTAGACGTTATTGTTATTATTATTATTATTGTTATTATTATTATTACTATTATTATTATTATTCATAAAAATCTCATCATAGCGTGAGTCACTAAAATGGTGAAGAAATCCACAGTGGTATAGATGTAAATGTATATTTTAGAAATATATATACACAAGAGAGCTTTTGACAACCTGCTCGATTCTCCTTCTCAATCTCTGAAATATATAAAATCTATTATTATTATTATTATTATTATTATTATTATTATTATTATAATTATTATAGATTTTTCTCTATCTTTCTGATAATTGATTTTTCAAGGTTACTCCTTTTAAGACTCATGGTACAGAGCATTATTATTATTATTATTATTATTATTATTATTATTATTATTATTATTTTCTTCATATGGAAACAAACCTGGGTCTTAATATTAGGATAAAATCTTCCATCTGGCGCTGGAAGATTTTATACTGATGTTAAGACCGCAGGTTCGTTAGCTATGAAAAATACAAATTAATTTTAAGGTTTGTCATATTATTATTGTTATAGATTTTTTCGGTCTTTCTGACAACTGATTTGTCAGGTTACTGCATTCTCCCAGTAACTCGCCGATGTTTGTCATTTTTTTGACAAACATCGTCGAGTTACTAGCAGAACACACTAGTAACCTTGAAAAATCAGTTATCAGAAAGATAAGAGAAAAATCTATAATAATAATAATAATAATAATAATAATAATAATAATATAATTAAAAATGCTTTGTACCATGAGTCTTCGTGGAGTAACTTGAAAAATCAATTATCAAAGATAGAAAAAATCTATATAATAATAATAATAATAATAATAATAATAATAATAATAATAATAATAATAATAATAATAATATAATTAAAAATGCTTTGTACCATGAGTCTTAAATGGAGTAACCTTGAAAAATCAGTTATCAGAAAGATAGAGAAAAATCTATCATAATAATAATAATAATAATAATAATAATAATAATAATAATAATTATTATTATTATTATTATTATTATTATTATTATTATTATTATTATTATTATTATTATTATTATTAAAAATGCTTTGTACCATGATTCTTAAATGGAGTAAATTTGAAAAATCAATTATCAGAAAGAGAGAAAAATCTATAATAATAATAATAATAATAATAATAATTAAAAATGCTCTGTACCATGGGTCTTAAATGGAGTAACCTTGAAAAATCAATTATCAGAAAGACAGAAAACACTCTACATAAATTAAACGCAGCTGATGCAGCTGTCACCTTCAATACCACATGCTTGAAAGAGGGGCTGCTAACTATATTTTTATTATTATTATTATTATTTGAGAAACAAATCCACAATTATGTACGGGTACATATGTTTAAAAATAGCTCTCTACAGAGAGCTTTAGGGAATCTGTTCGATTCCCCTTTTCAATCAGATTGAGAATGGGAATCGAACAGATTCCCGAAAGCTCTCTGTAGAGATTTATTTTTAAATGTGTGCCCATACATAATTGTGAATTTGTTTCTCTATTTAAGTCTCATGCTATTATTATTATTATTATTATTATTATTATTATTATTATTATTATTATTATTATTATTATTATTATTATTATATGCCTCTGGTTGTAACCCTGGTGTT
Organism: Macrobrachium rosenbergii; assembly: GCF_040412425.1. NCBI lineage: Eukaryota > Metazoa > Arthropoda > Malacostraca > Decapoda > Palaemonidae > Macrobrachium > Macrobrachium rosenbergii. The sequence goes on from NC_089742.1 coordinate 57,848,892, forward strand.
CTATATGGTTTACCAAATATCCACAAGGAAAATATTCCCTTAAGACCAGTATTATTATTATTATTATTATTATTATTATTATTATTATTATTATTATTATTATTATTATTATTATTATTATTATTATATGCCTCTGGTTGTAACCCTGGTGTTCTATGGTTTACCAAATATCCACAGGAAAATATTCCCTTAAGACCAGTATTATTATTATTATTATTATTATTATTATTATTATTATTATTATTATTATTATTATTATTTATATGCCTCTGGTTGTAACCCTGGTGTTCTATATGGTTTACCAAATATCCACAAGGAAAATATTCCCATAAGACCAGTATTATTATTATTATTATTATTATTATTATTATTATTATTATTATTATTATTATTATTATTATTATACGGCTCTGGTTGTAACCCTGGTGTTCCATATGGTTTACCAAATATCCACAAGGAAAATATTCCCTTAAGACCAGTATTATTATTATTATTATTATTATTATTATTATTATTATTATTATTATTATTATTATTATTATTATTATTTCCATCTAGACTAACGGTATAAATATGAAATGACCAGAAATTACCTTACATAAAGATCGTTGACTCGTGGAAGCCTTTGGGGAAATGGTTGTTCCTCCCCACGACCGCACCTGTTACATATACATATGACTTCTGAGTACTTTCCGTCCTTGGAGAGAAATAAATGGCACCGTGTTTTTTACGCTCGGCGCCATTGATGTTTTAGGCCTAGAGGCAGAACGCGTTTTGTACATTCAGATCTGCTTTGGTACGGTATAATGTTTTTGGTATGGTCCCAGTGTGTTCGACATAGTCGCAGTGTGTTTAGTTTATGCACCGTGTGCTTGGTATATTAAAAATTTTTATGGTACAGCCGTAATTTCATATGTTATAAATATGCGAAATTACGGCTATACCGTACACATTTCGAGTATATTATGTATACTGTTTACAAAGTAAACACATTGTGACTATTTCAAACATACTGAGACTATACCAGAAACATCATACCATACCATAACAGGTTTGCATATAAAAATCACGTTCTGTTTTATAGGCCAAAAATATTTACAACATTTCTGCCACAGTCACGGTGCATTTAGTAAAAGCAAAAATTATTTGAAAGGCCTGTAATTTGTTATTTGTTTGGTATTGTCGTCATGTATTAGGCGAAATCACAACGTGACTGTATGTTCTGAAAATGCTTGATAGAGTCATAACTTGTATGGTACTGGTACATGTGTCTGATACAGCCATAATCTGTCAAGCAGTCAGTGTGTTTGATGTCGTCATGATGTTGTATTTTGACAATGTGTTTAGCGCATTCAAAGCATATTTAGTAGATATACAGTTTCTTTCCATACTTACGGCGTTTAATATATATAGTTACATTATGTGTTGAAGTGATTCCTTGATAATATTATCACAGTGTTGTACGATCACAATATGATTGGAAGTGTCATAGTGTATTCAGGATTTGTATTTGTCTCTGAACGTTTGTTTAAAATGCGGTTGTTTACAAACAAAACGTTCATTTCTGCATTGTCAACAACCAGAAGGTTTAGTTATTCTGAAGGTTATCAAGAAATATTTCTTTAAAACACTTTCAATTGACGATCGTAGGCTTTTTATCAAACGAATTATGTAGTGTTTCTTTTATGCAGATATCTGGTGACCTGGTGCATTTAATAAATCAACTTTTATATATATATATATATATATATATATATATATATATATATATATATATATATATATATATATATATATATATATATATATATATATATATCTATATATATATATATATTTCTATTCCTTCGTTATTACATACGGATGACGCAGACGATAATCGCCCTAACTTTCCTTTGGCTCTCGCAGCCAACATATTTTTTCATGTGATGTTTATCATTTTCACATTATATTTGTATCTTTATCTTACATAAACAATAGCTTAATGGTAAATCACAAATGTCGCTGGCGTTTGATGCGTAGAAAACAAGTGTATTTAGGAACACCTGCCTCTCCACACCGAAGTGTGTCGGTCATAGCAGGTGTTAAACCCATCTCTCTCTCTCTCTCTCTCTCTCTCTCTCTCTCTCTCTCTCTCTCTCTCTCTCTCTCTCTCTCTCTCTCTCGCCAAAGGTTCTTGACCGTATTTTGATTATTTTCTGTCTCGTAGATTTTGCATGAATAGACGATGCACTAAGCGTCTGAATCAACAAAAACGCGTGACAACTAAAATACTCAGTAGAGTGCATACTTCCGCCAAGATCTCTCAGATTTGTATAGTCAGTCACAGAGAACTGAAACCGCTGGAAACTTATGTGCGTGTGTGTGTATGTGTGCGTGTGTGTTAGCAGGATATCTCAATAATGGGTGAGCAGAATTTGATGGAGCTCGAGGGATACATTCATTAAACTACCTTCGTGAAATCATTAATTCTTAGGAGACGAAGTCTCGGGCTTTTTATATTTCCCATTGAATCATATGAAACTTTGTTCCATTGCAACATTATCAAACTGTGTTCCATTGCAACGCTATCAAACTGTTTCATTGCAACACTATCAAATTGTGTTTCATTGCAACAGTATCAAACTGTGTTGCAATGCAGCACTATCAAACTGTTTCATTGCAGCACTATAAAATTGTGCTCCATTGCAGCACTATAAAACTGTTTCATTGCAACATTATCAAACTGCGCTCCATTGCAACACTATCAAACTGTTTCATTCCAGCACTATCAAACTGTTCCATTGCAACATTATCAAACTGCGTTCCATCCCAACACTATCAAACTGTTTCATTGCAGCACTATCAAACTGTTTCATTGCAACATTATCAAACTGTGTTCCATTGTAACACTATCAAAATGTTTCATTGCAAAGCTCAAATTGTGTTTCATTGCAGCACTGTCAAACTGTGTTTCATTGCAACACTATCAAACAGTTTCATTGCTGCACTATCAAATTGTGTTTCATGGCAACACTATCAAACTGTGTTTCATTGCAAGACTATCGAATTGTGTTTCATTGCAACACGATCAATAGTGTGTTCCATTGCAACTATCAAAGTGTTTTCCAGGTTTCCCGAAGAAGTTATGTTATCATCTCGGTAAGGTCATGCAATGAATATACCTGTCGAGTATCTTCAAAGTCTGTTTCCTCTTTTGTTCTTGAGATATGCCGCTAACACGTACGCATAGATACGCCTCAGAACCTAACATCTTTCCACTAGAGATATTCTGCTGACACATGCGCACAGACGCGTCTCAGAAAACTGGCATTCTTCTAACTTCGTTGGAGGGTTTGATTGCGAACAGTGGCAGAGTCGAGGATAATGGGAATTAATTCTATAAGAAAAACTACACGGAGATTCCACTATCTATCTATCTATGCGGTCCTAAAAACAGGAAACACACTTCTCGAAATTTCATCAATATAACTGACGTATACCTCGGCTGTACCGCAGAAGGTGAGGCGGAAAATCGGCATTTTAATGTATTATGAGAATGAGTCCGAAAAATAACGATGCCATTGCTCATGTCATCCCCATGGACCGAGGCTCTGTCGTAAATTTTTTATCCGCTTCGGTCGGAATCCTAAGGTTAATGGTCGTATTAGCAGGGCCATTGGATGAAATTTGGGTCCGCGGATATGCCGGAAATTCAGATGTCACTTTTTTTTTTTTTTTTTCTTTAAGACCGTATTGGAGGAAAGAGGAAGACGCGGAGTTAAGCTCTTAACTCTACTTAATTTAAGAGGGAAAGGGAAAACGTGCCAGGGAAATCGGAAGCAATGAGATAGTTCCAAAATATATAAGGAATCGTTTTAGTCGTTTTTCTTTCTTTTACTTCTTCCTTTCATAATTTTGTCTAAAACATAAACAAGAAAAAAATGCGCCGAAGTTTCTTCGGCGCAATCGAGTTTTCTGTACAGTTGCTACAGAGTATAATCTAGGCCACCGAAAATAGATCTATCTTTCGGTGGTCGCGGTATAACGCTGTATGAGCCGCGGCCCTTGAAACTTTAACCATGGCCCGGTGGTGGCCTGTCCTATATCGTTGCCAGACGCACGAGCATGGCTAAATTTAACCTAAATAAAATAAAAACTACTGAGGCTAGAGGGTTGCAATTTGGTAGGTTTGATGATTGGAGGGTGGATGATCAACATACCAATTTGCAGCCCTCTAGCCTCAGGAGTTTTCAAGATCTGAGGGCGGACAGAAAAAGTGCGGACGGACAGACAAAACCGGTACAATAGTTTTCTTTTACAGAAAACTAAAAACTGTATTTTTAAGTAATTGTTAACGCTATTAATTTATTGTTACTAAGTCCAATAATGTTAGTATTGTTTTTCTCAATTTCCAACATTCACGGGACCTATGTAATGATGAACTGTTTGTCTATACGAATTAGTTCTTAGAATTCTCTTTTCTTTTAATAGATAATGCATATCTATACGAATTAGTTCTTAGAATTCTTTTTTCTTTTAATAGATAATGCATGTCTATACGAATTAGTTCTTAGAATTCTCTTTTCTTTTAATAGATAATGCATATCTATACGAATTAGTTCTTAGAATTCTCTTTTCTTTTAATAGATAATGCATATCTATACGAATTAGTTCTTAGAATTCTCTTTTCTTTTAATAGATAATGCATGTCTATACGAATTAGTTCTTAGAATTCTCTTTTCTTTTAATAGATAATGCATGTCTATACGAATTAGTTCTTAGAATTCTTTTTTCTTTTAATAGATAATGCCTAGAACAAATAGTCATATTCAACGGGGGGGGCTGAAATTTGTAAACAAAACAAAGTAGTTGATCGCTACAAGAAGTACGAGTTAGTTCTTAGAATTCTCTTCTTTTAATAAATAATCCACAGGACAAATAATTCTAAGGAGAAAAGAAGATTGTATCCAACAGGGACACTTAAAAATGACTAGATAACCTCCAGGCTGAAATTTGAAATGTAGATATAAATAAAACGGAGTTGACCATTATAAAGAGTCAAATGCCATTACTCCCTCAGAAGCAGGTCGTGTGAAAATTTCCGAATATTCGCTAGACGGGGAGCGTCGCGCCTTTCGGAATTTCAATAAGCATAACCTCCGGGGTTTAAAAAGGTTTCCGCGGCCATAACCTACCTTTTAAGAGCTTCATTTTAGAATTTTACGACTCCGGAATCGTCCTGATTTCACACAGGATATGGCTTTTTACCCTCTTTTTTTGGCGGGAGGAGGTATTTTTTGGGGAAGGGGTTGGGGTATATTCCTTCTTGACGCAAGGTCGCCTCCAAGCTTCTCGTTGCATGGTAACTGTTTGGCATGACGTACCCGACTTTAATAT
>NC_089742.1:57856770-57859270 GCF_040412425.1 Macrobrachium rosenbergii
GTCCGTCGCTGGTTTCGATCCCACGGGACGGTGGACTTATTATCAACTTAAATTTCCTCCGGTAAACATATATGAAAATATATTACTTCGAGGTAGAGTGAATTACGATATTAAAGGACGTTTGTAGCTTTCTGATTATATATATATATATATATATATATATATATATATATATATATATATTTAAATGTGTGTATATATATAAATATATATATAATGTGTTTTTATTTCCACGTGTATTACATTATAATACAGGGTAGACATATATGTGCATATATATATATATGGTATATATATATATATATATATATATATATATATATATATATATATATATATGTATATACACCAGAGTGTATTTTTTTGTAGAAACTACGTGATTTTAAAATTCGAGCTTTTCTCTCGACAGTTTTCAGTTAGTCTTATTAATCTTATTAAAAAGACATCACTTTATGTATTTATGCATGTATGTATGTATATATGTATGTATGCATGTGTTGGGACGATATAAACACCAAGGAAAATCCAGCAAATCAAGATGACAGTGTTTAGAATTTTACAGTTGGTTACGAATGCACACATAATATTTACCAATTATATTATGGTAACATTATATGGTACAGACACTGTGTGTTCCTTGTTGAAGAGTCAAAAATGCGACCGTCTGGCAAAATGCAAAGACGACAGTGAGTGCAAGACGAAACAATCAAACACTGGCGTCGAGATGAGAAGTGAATGCGGATGAACGGTCCTTCCTGTAAGGCGTGCCAGAGTGACAGTAAAAAAAATGTGTGCCCTCAGAAATCAGAAATCCGCCAGGTTTTGTGCTTGGCTGGTAATGCATTTAAGATGTCTAATTGGAAACTTTATATGAAATGAAGGCAAGATTTGGATAGAAATTCTGCTTGAAACTGAGTCCAAATTGTTTTGATGGTATCAGTTTTATCAAAGTTATTAGATCACTTAATGAGTGAACAAGCTGTCTGGCTTATAAACAGAATGCAAATAAAGAAATCGACAGATGTTGCTAATTTGAAAACTAAGAATTTGTTAAAGAGGCTTTCGTTGGTATCTGTTCATGTATAACAAAAATGATTTAGTGAATAGATAATGGAAGTTAAAAAGTTAGTCCTCCTGGTCCTCTGTAGGCTCATAGGGCAGGCGCTGTTCTTCTGTTTCTTAGGCCGAAAGCCAGTTGGGGACAGGTCCCAGTGCCTATGACAGACTCATACCAAATAGAGTACTTATTTACTTCTTAACCAACAAATACACAGAAAAAAATTTTATATCACCTAACGAGGAATTCACACGTGAATTAAATTAGTGGTCATTCTACGTTAAATAATACAATGGAATGGAGTGGTAAAATTTAGGCCAAAGGCCAATAAATGGGACCTACGAGATCGTTCAGCGCTGGAAAGGAAATTGAGAGTAGTTAGGTTTGAAAGGTGTAGCAGGAGGGAAACCTCGAAGTTGCTCTATGAAATAACTGTTAGGCGAGGTTGGACAGCAATATGGAAGAAAGAGAATATGAATGGAGGTTGAGTCAAAGGAATGAAAAGGGGTTGCAGCTAGGGGCCGAAGGGACGCTGCAAAGAACCTTTAGTAATGCTTACAGTGCACCCCGTGAGGTGCACTGACGGCGCTACCCCCCTGTCGGGTAAATGATATAATGATAATTGTTGTGAGTCATTCATCATCCTGTGTAGATGTTTTTTTTTTTTTTTACTTTAAGAAGCTCTGTCGACTTGCTTTCGGGGAAAAGATGCGTCTTGGGACCATTCACTGGCGATAGCGAACTGATAAGACCGTATCTCATGCTTGTCTGTTTACTGAGTCGTGCTTAATTAGTGGTCTTTGTTCGAGTGTTTTAAGTCCCAGATAAAGCTTACAGGTCATTGTGTAATTCAGTGCCAAATCTTGGTTGTTTTGTATTTGTTTCGTTGATACACACACACACATGAGTGTGTGATATATATATATATATATATATATATATATATATATATATATATATATATATATATATATATATATAGTACATATATATAAATTATATGTATATATATATATATATATATATATATATATATATATGTATATATATATATATAAATATATATATATATATGTATATATATATATATATATATACATACTGTATATAATATATATATATATATATATATATATATATATATATATATATATATATATATATATATGAAGTTGGAAACCTAGGTAACACTGTGCCTCAGGCTTTTACCTGGGCAAGCTTGCCAACTCTCTTTTCATGACTTTGTGGTTCAGCTGGAAGCCCCCTTGCCTTCTAATTGAAGCACCTGGGTTCGATTCCGATGTGAGTCAGAAATATATATATATATATATATATATATATATATGTGTGTGTGTGTGTGTGTGTGTGTGTGTGTGTGTGTGTGTGTGTGTGTACTCCACTGTATATATATATATATAGTATATATACATGAGTATATATAGT
>NC_089742.1:57874270-57881770 GCF_040412425.1 Macrobrachium rosenbergii
ATATATATATATATATATATATATACATATATATATATATATATATATATATATATATATATATATATATATATATATATAGACATACACTAAAAATATTATGAATACACATGATTTGTATATCACTGAAGCCACAGGAAAAGTTTAAAAGAAACGACGTTCATGTAGTTAACACCCTTTCGAAGCATATATAAAATATATATATATATATATATATATATATATATATATATATATATATATATATGCCCTGGAGATAAATTATGTTAATTACACGAGAAACTTGGCACTCTGTCATTTCTTTTAAATTTTTTCCTGTCTTCAGCTGATATATATGTATATATATATATATATATATATATATATATATATATATATATATATATATATATATATATATGTGTGTGTGTGTGTGTGTGTGTGTGTATATACACATGTATGCAATGTATGTGTGTGTCTGTGCATGTCTTCACTTCATTGCTTTTGGAACAACCGACACGTACATCTTACCTTTCAGTAAGAATACTTATAAATTTAACGTGTGAGTTTGTGTATGCATTTAAAATAATTACGTAGCGACAGTTACAAAGCACGACACAAGTGTGCTCGGTATTTCCGTTACCTAGAAAACAACAAACTCTTCTTATTTCATGTCACATAAACATTAACGTAGATGCAATAGTTTGTGTGAGTATCTCTCTCTCTCTTCTCTCTCTCTCTCTCTCTCTCTCTCTCTCTCTCTCTCTCTCTCTCTACGTGCATACAAACATACATACTACATACATATATATATATATATATATATATATATATATATATATATATATATATATAGAGAGAGAGAGAGAGAGAGAAGAGAGAGAGAGAGAGAGAGAGAGAGAGAGAGAGAGAGAGAGAGGTCGTAACAGAGCGTTTTCCTTGTGGATCTCCGACAGATATACATTGCACCTGGTAACGTCCCTGTTGCATTTAGCTGCATGTGTTCTTCCTCCTTCATTGAATTTCTCTCTGACAGTTTCTTGAGGTTCCTGTTCAGTTTGGCCTCCGTCATTAAAGTTCACGTTAAAGGGTCATCTTGTGGAAGGCGTTCACAAGTGTTCTTGTCATTCGGTAAAATTTCCACTTTGCTGATGTAACCGGCTTTATTTCGAATCACCTTGCTGATGTAATCGGCTTTGTTTCTGATCACTTCTTCTGTACTTTCGTCTGGCCTTGTTATTTGTACGTTTTCATTTTTCCCCAAGATTGCTCGCGGCCTCTTTACCCTTTTCGTAGATTATAGTTCTTACCATTCGACTTTTATATTTTGTATTGAATTTATAAGCTGTGGTTTTTAAGCATGTTCCAAGGTTTACTTTAGAATTGTACCATGCATACATACGTAGATACATACATAATACATATATATATATATATATACATATGTGTATATATATATATGTATATATATACATATATATGTATGTATGTATAACTGAATCGCAAAAATATGGAACGTGATGAATATATAAATAAAGACAAAATCCACGAAGGAAAGAGAAACAACGGACTAACGTCGAAAGGCCTTTCTTTCCTTCGTAGATTTTGTCTATTTATATATATATAAAATATATATATATGTATATATATAGTATGTATATATGTGTGCGTGTGTGTATGTATATAAATTTGTCTCACACCGGGACCGAGGCCCGGTCTTTCAAATGAGAGTCCAGGGCGTTACCAATCGACTCAGGTCTTAAAAGAAGTTGGAACTAACTACTTCTGCATACACATATATGTATATATATTAAAACATTACCATATAGCATTTTCATATTCACAAACATTAAGCTGCAAACGTCGTTTAATATCCAGTTCGCTCTACCTCGGAAATAGTACCGAAGGGTCATTACAATTGATAACTAATTATCAATTCCACCTCAGCAACTACCTCCGACTCCAGTGACAAGTACTCTTATACCATTCGGCTGTCAAGTTATACACACACACACACACACACACACACACACACACACACATATATATATATATATATATATATATATATATATATATATATATATATATATATATATATAATTCTAATAGCCACAATGTCCCTCTTAACTACTTTCTTCGCTTTTTGGATATGCAAAAAGCGCGAAGAATTCGAGAAATTAAGAGGGCATTGTGGCTATTACAATTACATATGTGTCTGGTAAAAGTGACCAGTAGATCCTCATATATATATATATATATATATATATATATATATATATATATATATATAGATATAGATATCGATATATATACTGTATATGTATGTATGTATATATATATATATATATATATATATATATATATATATATATATATATATATATATATATATAGTACACTCACTTTTTAAACACTTTTATGTATACATGTGTGTGTCTACCACATATATATATATATATATATATATATATATATATATATATATATATATATATATATATTATATATATATATAGTGTGTGTGTGTGTGTGTGTAAACGTATAGTCCTTTCTCCCACTATTCCACTAATCTGTCAATAAATACGCAAATTTACACCTTCAAATTTTCCTGTTTTGAGGATGCGTGTGCAGATATGTGCTAAAAAAAAAAAAAAAAAAAAAAAGACATCTGTGGCGAGGCTGAACGATTAGCGGGAGATGGAATGTTAGGCCTCCTTTACAAGACTGGCCTTTTTTTTTATCGTGTATTCTCGCAGCCGTCTCCTTCATCACATCTCGCAGCGAGATAAGGCTCGTGTAGGGGGCCGGGGGAGAGGGGGGGGCGCTTTATTTAGAGGTTCGGGTTCTCTTTTCGGCGGCGAGGGAACGGGGGACCCGGCGTCCGGGGGTTTGGAATTGAATAGCTGAATTATCAAGTTCTAAATATATATAAATATATATTTCCAGGCCGTCTCTTCACTGGTCTCTCTCCTCTCCTGGAAGCCGCGAGGGATCTGTGGAATTCCACGGTGGCCGTTGCTTCCATTATCTTTCTTTTTATCTCCCTCGCCTTCTTTTCTTTTTTTTTTTTGTGTGTGTGTTTTACTTTTTGGAAAGTGGTTTCTCTCTTATTTGCAATGCCTTTGTCTTTCGCCCTCCCATCTCATTTGTATTCAATAAAAAAGGAAGCATTATATTCTTGGGATTCGGTTTTGGGGAAGTGGATTCCTAATGCTTATCTCTCTCTCTCTCTCTCTCTCTCTCTCTCTCTCTCTCTCTCTCTCTCTCTCTCTCTCTCTCTCTCTCTCTCTTGGTGTTATATGTATTGGTGAAAATTCATCAATGTCTCATTTCCCCTGAAAGCGGTGGCTTCAGGTGAAAACTATACATCAGTCACTGTCATTTTCACTCTTTCACTGCAGAATCAATGTCAGACTCCTCCCTAGAAAACTTCTGCAACTTCGTCCTCTTCAGACAACCCTGCACAGAAGCCTCATCAGCAGCACGTTGCCTCCTCCATTCCCCCAACCTGCTGTGTCATTGATTTCTATTTTAAACAAGCCTTTCTTGTACTTGGCCATTAAGAATGTACTTTAATTCCAACACCTCCTCCAGTTTTTGGGGTCCTTCGCCTTTCTTCCCGAAATTCCGAGTTAGTTATACACAGTTCATCAGCCAATCATCCTCAGTTTCACTACATGACCGAACCACCTCAACACTTAGTAAGTCTAAATAACACTTACTAAAAGGTGAAAAATTAATCTACATTTTCACCTTTTCAACCAATCTGACTACACATAATTATACATTTCATCAAAACAACTTCCACATTTTTTCTAACATTTGGATTCAAATTCCAACACTGATCTTCTCATGGGAAGGTTGGCTCAACAATACCTTAATATATTCCATTTTTTTTTTAACTTCCTTAAAGTTATATGAAAGCTACCTGATAATGATGGTTTCATTAGATTCTGAGAATCCCAAGCTTCCTCAAGTTCAGAGCTCATAGATAAAAATACACAAAACAATATATATATATATATATATATATATATATATATATATATATATATATATATATATATATATATGTGTGTGTGTGTGTGTGTGTGTGTGTGTGTGTGTGTTTTAATCCATGAACTTTGAACTTGTTTGAACTTCTTATTATAGATATGCTTATCACTATAAGCTGGTATACGAGTGGGAAATAAGCGAGAAAGCTTTCAACTTTCCTGGCGGTATTCGGATTAGGGTACGAAATATTCCAGCGAATGCTCGTCACGGTCTTTCTAGACCCAACGCTCAGAGTATGGTCTAAGCTACTCTAAAGAATACCTTTAGACCTTGGCTCATACTTAGAGCGTACGCAGGCCTGAGGTTATGAGCGTATCCACGGGTTCTTTCTAGAACGTGAGCGTATCCAAGAACAAGTACGAAGTTCAGAAGTTACGAGGTAATTGTAACGTGTATGTATATATATATATATATATATATATATATATATATATATATATATATATATATAATTGTTTAATTATTTATTTATTTATTTCGCGTGAGAGCAACTCTTCATGTTACTATAATAAGTGTCTGAGGCCAAATCTTGTAAACAGCACAGAAAGTTAGTCGATAAAATTGAATTTTTTGTTCAGCCGAAACAAAAAAACACCTACCTTATAGTCCTTGGACTCCTCCCTTTCTGGCTTCCTCCAGAGGCCATTTATCCATTTTCCCGAGGCCTAAATGGGAATGAACGATCCCCGTGGGTCATCAGGGATAGCACATTCCCCGCCCACAGGGGTCACTGACCGAGCCTTCTCGGGTGACGCGCCGATAGATAAATTGATGCCTGACGCCAACTTTTGCCGTGTATGGGCCTTGGCGTTTGGTTTATTATCATAATTGTTGGTGCTGTGGGTTGTTGGTTTGTAGTATCGGTACTGATGGCGATAATGATGTCAATTTCTTATTCCAGTTGGAGCGTTCATTGTGTGAATGTGCTTTTGAATGTTATCTCAGTTCATAATGTGGTAGATTATAGGCCTACGTGTAAACATCGATCAACAAGTGGTTGCGTCTGTAGATTCTGGAATGCAACGCCTTCAGCTCGATTGGTGAGGCGTGGCTTGTGAGAATGAAATTGAGAATGAGATTTAGAATTCTCTTAGTAGCATTAAAGCCGATGAGAATGAGTTCGCATGATCCCGGTGATGAGAATAGAACGGTTGGTCATGCATAATGAGGGTGAAGCTTTCCCACGCGTTCTGAGAATGAAGTTAGGCCATTCTCGTCGAGAGTAAGTTTAAGCTACTGATGTTGAGAATGTTGCTTGGTTTTGCTAGATGAGAATGAGAGTATGGTAAATGAGAGTGCTTTTATATTACAGATACTGAGAACGATGAGTATTATATGGCTAGTGAGAATGAGGGTGTGTCCGATGAGAATGATTAAACATTTTCTCAACTTCGGCGATTTAAGATCACTAAAGTTGAGAATAATATAAAGTTTATAGAAGTGATTCCGATGAGAATGATTTAACATTATTCTCAACTTTGGTGATTTAAAGATCACTAAAGTTGAGAGTAATATAAAGTTTAAAGAAGTGATTCCGATGAAAATGATTTAACATTTTTCTCAACTTCGGCGATTTAAGATCACTAAAGTTGAGAGTAATATCAAGTTGAAAGAATGATTTCTAAACTGTATGTGGTGAGAGTAACGTTGAGTAATGTTGATTGTATGAAATCAGATCAAGCTTAAATTGAGGACGACTGAAGTTTTAAGGTGAGAGAAAGGTAGTTTCACTCTGGCCGAGCAGAATGGGTTTACGCGAAGGGTGGGGAGTGAAAAGTCGCTTTATGGATGACGAGAATGCGGTTGCCTTGTGGTAAATGACAGATTATATTTTCGAGGTTATGATAAAGATTTTCAAGTGGGGTTTTCTCTTTGGCTATTATAACTGTGAAGGTTGTGATTAATTGACTGACAGTCATTCTGGCGCTACAATTACGGGGATGAAGTTAAGAGTGACGAGAGTGAGTTGGTATTAAAAGAGGGTGTCAAGGTTGTGTAACAATAAGGCAACTTTTACATTTAGGACGTTGAGAACAAAGGTTAAGAGTAATGAAAGTTATGTTAGGTTTGTATTAAGGGCAGTGATGTAAAATTAAGTTACCATATGAGTCATCATTGATGAACACGAGGTTACATTATGAGCAGAGCACACACACACACACACACACACAGAGAGAGAGAGAGAGAGAGAGAGAGAAAGAGAGAGACGTTTAACTTTTCATAAGCCATAATTGACAAAAAGGTTACATTAACAGCAGAGTACAGAGAGAGAGAGAGAGAGAGAGAGAGAGAGAGAGAGATTAGCTTATCATGTAAGTCATGATTTACGAAGACAAGGCTGCATCAAGAACTGAAAGACAGCCAGACAGACAGAGACATTAGGTTAGCATATGAATCTTCATTAATGAAGTGGAGGTTACATTAAAAGCTCAGAGAGAGAGAGAGAGAGAGAGAGAGAGAGAGAGAGACGTTAGGATGTACTGAGCAGGGAAAGTAAACGCTGAGTTTCTGTCGGGGATAGTCGGGTGAGAGCAGGGTCTCTGGGTGAGAGTGAATCGGAGCTCCAACTGAGGCGTCTGAGAAAGGACCGTGACATGTTTCGAATGGCGATTCTCTAGACCGAATCTGAAGCATTGTTTCGGGGAAATTTGTCGGGGGGGGGGGTTGGGGGGGGAGGGAAGGTTTCGTAGCTTCTTTTCCGGTTAGGTGATCTCGATATCGACGTACGTGACGAAAAACGAATGCCCAAACGGACACCACACACCCACGGGGATACCTGATCAATGCTTTCATGCCATTCCGGTGAGGTGAGGATTACCTCGTCGAGACCCCGTTTTTATTTACTTGAATTTATAATTGGACGGTGTGCTGGTCTCTCTCTCTCTCTCTCTCTCTCTCTCTCTCTCTCTCTCTCTCTCTCTCTCTCTCTCTCTCTGTATATATGTGTGTGTTTCTGTGTATATATGTATATACGTATATGCATACATATAATACATATATTGCGCGTGTGTGTGTGTGTGTGTGTGTGTGTGTACTCCCAACTGCAACCAACAGTTGCCGACTTCTTACCAGCTACGCAATTCATTGCTTGGGTCAACGAGAGGCAAACTGGACTGTTAGGGACATTCATCCACTCCCCTCCTTTTCTTGCCCGTCCCAGGTGGGGAGAGAGAGAGAGAGAGAGAGAGAGTGTGTGTGTGTGTGTGTGTCTTAATATCAAATGTTAGACTATAGCGGGGGTTTTTCCTCTGAAAAATACATAGGCTTCTTGACATAAGGTCAGATTGAGAAAGTGAACGCCGTGAGGTCTTTCCCACAGGAACAAACAGCCCCAAGAGACGAACCCTACAATTTTGTGAGACACGCAGACATCACCAAGAGAGGCCCCAGACAATGGCGAAGCGCCGTCGGTGATTACAGATTTATATGGGAAAGAAAAGGGGGAAGGGATGTTAGTATTGT
>NC_089742.1:57886770-57979270 GCF_040412425.1 Macrobrachium rosenbergii
GGGTTCATCTGAGTAATAATAATAATAATAATAATAATACCTCCCAAAATGGCGCGCACTCAGCAACGCGCGTTGTTCTTTCACCATTTTAATATATTTAGTTGTTGTTAATGCGATGAAACCTTTTCTTGAAGAGGAATTGTTGCTGCCGCCCTTAGGTAGTGTGGATGAATAGCTGGCATGTATCTTTTTCGAAAGTGTGTTGCCTACCTATTCCTGTTTTCTAAACGTATGTGATCACGGGCTCAATCAGTATTGTTTCTTTTATTTTTTCCTTCAGAATGGAAGAAAGGAAGTGAACTCTTATTATATATATATATATATATATATATATATATATATATATATATATATATATATATATATATACAGTATACTGTAGATATGTTATACATTATATATATATTATATATAATGTATGTGTATGTTTATATATGGACAATAAAAGAAAACAACAACCATAGTTTTTTAAATATACTTAATTTTATATATTATTTAAGTTGTTTTGAGAGTACGTACAGAATCAAGCACATTAAAACGTAGCTCTAGTTTCTTGCTCGTTTCGTTCTTTATATGAAATTATTAAAAGTTTTTATCTGTCATTTTTGTATAATCATATATCATATGGGAATCAGTTCAACATGATTTTCGCTTCTGTTTTCCACTGAAATGCCTTTCGACGATTCTGCATGGATGCATGAAGAGAGAGAGAGAGAGAGAGAGAGAGAGAGAGAGAGAGAGAGACGTTAGCTTATCATATATTATGTTAAGATTGGCGAGAAGGAGATTGCATTAAGAGCAGAGGGGAGAGAGAGAGAGAGAGAGAGATGGATGTTAGATTATCATATACTGAAAGTCATGATTTACGAAAAGCTGGTTACAGTAAGGACAGAGAGAGAGAGAGAGAGAGAGGTTATAACTGTTGCTATGTACACAAGACTTTCCTAACGTTCAGCCCGACGCAGCCGCCAATTTTTCTAATACTCTTTTCCTCACAACTTTTATTGTTGGACAGTCTTATGTTGCGTCTCGGGTCTACTAGTCTCGTGGTCACTGTTCGTACGAATCTCTTTGTCTGCTGCGTTTTCACCCGAGAGCTCGTATCGAAGAAAAGAAAAAAAGTGGTTTCGCTTTCATCTTGATTTCACTGTTTTATTTCTTATATATTTTCTGTGGGTGTTGGGTATTTATGAAATATTTGAATTGAGTATTAGTTACAAGAGGCTAGGACTGAGCTTGTTATGTACACACATACACATACACACATATACTGTACATACATAAATACACACACACACACACTGTGGATGTAAACGGGAACGAATGTGCGTCTATGCACCATGAACAGTTTTATCACGAGCGAAGCCAAGATAAATAAACAGTGTGAAGCATTGCTAATCGGAACTGGAGTGAGCGGATGCGATAATCGGACAATAAACTTTGTCTCCTATTATTAACCAGTCAAGACAGCTTTCCCCTTCACGAAAATTTGCCAATCAAGTCAACTTAGCACCTTCCAAGTTTGTCAGTTAAGCTGATAAACTCTGCCGGAGGCGAAGTTTTCTGTTGGTTTATCAGAATCCAGAGGGCAGCATTAGGCCTAGCATGCCCTTTAACATTTAGTCTCGGTGCTTGGCCAATGGCCTAGACCTGGTACACCATTTCATTTTAATCCTTAAGGCCAGCCCTATGAGAGTCGTTAATCAGCTCAGTGGTCTGGTTAAACGATTTTATTTTAATAATAATAATAGACAAGAGTCCGTGCTGGCATAAGCCCTCTTAAGCGAAACCAGTCGACCAAGAGGTAATAGTAAACATTAGGGTTATGCAAAAAATAAAAAAAAATAAATCGCCAAATGCTATTTATTGCAGAGACTATTTTTGCTTCAAACAGAATCCAGAAAACCAACATTGCATATCCAAAGACAACCTGACACTGCTTGCACATCGGGAAGAGGATTACTCGGCAATGAAAATTCCATTGCAAATCTTGAGTTCTCTTTGGAGTGTTTCGCGTAGTCGGCATTAACGCTAATCTCCTTCCGTTCAGGTTGTGATAAACCAGGCTTTTAAAATGAAGATAATCAAACTGAGTTTATACTAATCTTCAGATCACTGAGACGAGTAAATAGTAACAACTGCTTTTATTACTGTTCGGTATTCATTGTATGCATTCTTTGAGTGAATAATTTTTTTAGGTACTTAAACCAGCACAACCAATGAATCCATTTTAGAACACTGAAGAAAAAAATTATATAATATTTCAGTATTCTATATATGTGTGTGTATGTACATACATACATACATACATACATACATACATACATACATACATACATACATACATACATACACACACACACACATATATATATATATATATATATATATATATATATATATATATATATATATATTATGAAGAGAGAGAGAGAGAGAGAGGTGGATTCCAAATGATTCCAAGAATGATTCCTGACTTGGCTCAACATATTTCGTCGTTTCTCTGATAACCCGGCTTTAACTGTCGTAGCAATTATATTATCGGGAAAGCACGTCAAGTTGCCACTTTACAATGAGGTTCTTATTCTTATTACGTCTGTACAAAGCCAATATTCTTTCTCCTTGTTCTTTCGTATTTCTTTCTTTCACATTATTATTGTATATGTTTCATGAAAGTGATTAAAGTGCAAAATGAATGATTACCGTGAAGAAGTTCTTTGACAACACCGAGAGTTGTATGAGCAACTCTAATGAAAATATCTTCTTGTGATAATATATCTTCATTAATGGAAGAACTAACAAGAAATGTCAAAACATAGTTATAACATGTTAATTCATTAACAGGAACAGGTTAGAGTGAGTTCTACCTCGCATCCTTACTAATTTCATTCAAAGCAGCGTAGGGACGGCCAAGTATAGCGAAGAGTAAGGGAGAAAGTGCTGGAGAATTACAGGCTTTTGAAGGAGAAAAAGTCAGTAGTGGAAAACTCTACGGGAAGTGAACGTTTATTTACGCATATTACCAGTTGATGTTTTTCTTGTGGAAAACCCAATAGTTTTTATGGAAATGTTTAAGATAGTTTACTTTATATGTTATTTACTATTGCATAACATTCTCAAATGAATTGTGAAACCTATATACAAAAAATAATCTTAGGTCACTTTTAGTTTTGCGTCAGATATCTCATTGTTAACATCAGTGTCTTGGCGTTATCCGCGTTTTGAGCTCTCGCCTGAAGCGTTAAGTTGGTCTTGTTTTGATTTTAACATAAACATCTGGCGTAGTTGTTGTTAATCTGACCTTACATATTGCTGGAAAGAGACAGGTTGCATGAATTCACTTTCACCCGCTGTGAATGTTATTGTATGGAAACAGCTTTTCTTCCTTATAAAGACTGATATTTAGCTTTCAACTTTGGTTGTTCATTATGGTTGACTTCGGGGGGTTGGGCTTTCTGACAACTGCGATTGTCTTCCCGAGTCATTCATGGAAATTCAATAAACAAAACCTCATACACAGTTATTGCTCATTCAAGTAAAGTGACATGGGGGAAGAAGCGAATGGCTCGACGGGTGCGGCGGGTGAAAGTATAATCAGTAACTTGAACAGGGCCTAGTAAAGGTTCTGAATCTTTCAAGTGGCATTAGGTACGCTAGACGCACCGGCGAGGCGAGCGAGTCGGATCCCCCTGTGGTGAGAGGAGCCGATGCGCTTTTGTTTGGTGTCGTCGCATCGGAGCTCGTTTTCTTCCGTCTATTGATCGAGAGGGAGACCGAAGTGAATTTGGCCTGAGGTTGGGAGTTGCTCGACAAAAGATGGCGTCGACGGACAAGCATTCGCGTCGCTATGACTCTCGTGAACCTAGAGACAGTTTTTACGGATCTGACGGTGGAAAATATGGCAAAGAATCCAAATATGACGATCCGCCTCACTCGAGGCTGTTTATTGTGTGCGGCAAATCCATTACCGAGGATGATTTCCGCGAATCATTTTCAAAATACGGAACTATCGAGGAAATTTGGGTTGTAAAGGACAGAACATCCGAGGAACCCAAAGGTGAGATTATCATGCTTTTGTCTTGAGGAGTCGTGCACGTGTTTGTGAATGGGGATTTAAAAAAGCGAATTTGTGGACAGACACAAAGAATTAATACGGTTTTCGTAAAAAAAGAGAAAGTTACTTTAGTTTTGTGTGAAATTTCGCAAGTTGCGTTCGCTACCAACAGTAACGTGGTTACCTGTGTTGGAAGGGATTATATTTTCATCAGAGTGTTTTAGTTTGTGGAGATTTGGTATGAATTTATTTTTTGTTGTTTTTTAAATTGTTTAACATTTTATTTGTAAGACTTGGGGAAGTTTTCAGCTAGTTGGCCGTGAGTTCTTTCTAAAGTAGCGCTAAGTCGCCATCCAGTTTCGGCGGTGTTTTCTCTTTTGAAATTAGTGTGGACAAGATACCTGTTTCTTTTCCATTTAGACAGTTAATTATGATTATTTTGTTGGCACGATCTGGTTTATATAATCCTTGCTAGTAGTTACTGTCACTTAAAGATCGGCGAACGGGAAACATTGCTTTCGAAGCTGAATTTGTTTACAAACAGATAGGTAGGCTGTACTTAGGTAATGTTGGGTAAATAAATAAATAAGTTAGTCTGAATGGGGAGCTTCAAGCAGTTGATCAATGCTTCATCCAACTTTTGATACTGATGCTTTAAAAGTTATATTAATGGCCTGACAGTTTAAGTTCAGCGCGATATACCGTAACTAACCTATAATACGGGCGCTGGATGGAAATTGCCGCCGCAAACCTCCTTCGGTAGGCCGAACAAGGCTGATCTTGGGTAGATGTTAGTTACTTATGCCTACCTTAATTTTTTGATGGGTATTTGTACTGTAAAATCTGTTTGACCTTCGTCCTATATCGTGGCAGAGACTTACGATCGTTCTCTTTAGGTTAGCCTAGGCCGGTCATCATGTCTTCGGAGAAGGGGTAGTTAGAATTTTGAAATTCAGAGAAAATTAAAATATACATCCTAGATTCATCATTCACCAGACTCTTGACCCCAAATCTGGCTAATCAGTAACAAATTTAGGCTCTTGACTTTAATGTTGACATGACACATGGCCTAATCACTGTGTTTTGTTACTTTTTTTATTTGCTGTTTGCATCAGACCTAAGTTGATAATTTTTTTTTTTTTATGTTGATAAGAGACCTTAGTTGGCCAGTCACTGAATATTATGAATATAGAAAAGCATTATTATTGTATATTGTGTGTAGTGCTTCCCATAGGCCTGTTGCTATATAGAACAACTGAATTACCATGAAGTTACTGTACTATTTTACACCCATCATTAGTCTTATTTATTTCTAAAAATTTCATGTATTATTTGCTCTTTTAGCATTGACAGTTCATTGTAGGAGATATATAGGCAAAAAGTTCCATCTTAAATATCTCTACATTTTAGTTAGTTCAAGTATCTGTTAGGAAGAGGTGAGGTAACTGGATGCTTTTTCAGTGGTCATTTAGAAGCTATTTCAGCATGAATTTTCATGTACAATTTTTTTTTTATATTTTGATGTCACAGGCCATTGCTTGGGCACTAATTCAGTTTGTTGCTTAGTTCTAGTTTTAATGCACAGATTACCAAGAAAACCAGTGTTACAGTTATACATTAGTGTTATTGTGTCATTTACTATAATAGTAAACAAATAGTGTACACACTGGCATTCCTTTTCCTTTTAAAGATACACAGTTCTAAAAGTGTCCAACCCATGAACGTAGTCTAGCTGTTTTAACTGTTTCAGATAGAGTATTGTGTTCAGTTGCTGTATTTCATACAAAGTTTATTGTAAAACATTGAATTTTGGGGCATAAGCATCATATTTCTTGATAAGTATATCAAATTATCCTAAGACATTTCTATACTTGTCCATCCATAACAAAACCAAATACTTCAGATTCTGCTTCCATCATTATGTTTCATAAAAGTGAAATAGGATATGTCAGCATTGACCACCAAGTTATAGTGTATGAATAGCTTATAGAGAGAAGTTTGACAAAAGCATTCTTGGAGTCCATTGATACAAAATCATTTGGTCACTTGATACTTTTAAAAAATAACTCATCCCGGTGGATGGTTCTACTTAAGTATGAAATGGAGTGTAATAGAATTAAGTGGTACCCAAGCAACACTGATCATAATTTCCCTCGAAAGAAGTTGATAGTATACAATATTAAGTATAGTATACCAGGGCAGTATCTGTAACAAATGATTATTGATGCAACACTCCACTCTTCAGTTAGCCTAGGCAGCACCCTATAATTTGTGTTGCATCATCCCTGTGGGAATTATGCAGCCAATTTGATAAGTACAGTTTTAAATAGCATATTTATAATGTTTGAGGCTTTAGTCAACACCACCAAGTGATACCTTATATAGTACATCAAAAAGTTTTACAGTAATACCCTTAAGGCTTTAAAAAAAAAAAGTTGTTTTTTTTTTGTTTTTTGTTTTTTTTTTGTGTCACATATAATACTTAACAGAAAAGAGGATCCATTTTATATTGGCACTACCTGTACTGCATTATGATAGGACCCCCATTAGCTAATATTTTAGTCTTGCTCTAGCAAACAAAATATATAGTGAAGCAAGGTGTAAATACTTAAACAGTGTCAAAGGGATTTTGATTATGATTATGTTAACAGTTTACAATAACTTTGTTCAAATATACATTTTGTATTCATGTTCAAGGCTTATGGAAAAAATTGAGTTACTGTATACTACTGGGTGAAAACCACAAGTAACAAGTATCATAGGCTATATATTTTAGAAATTATTCTGCTGAAGTACTATTATGATGATGAGGGTGTGAATTGGTACATAGTAAAAGAATACCCCAAAGGTTGGGAGTGCTTTGTACAGTATTGTGATTTTAATTTTGGATGTCATACACTGTAGCACTTTTATTGTAGCTTCTCAAGTTCCCTGGGATATTTTGTAGCATTTTTCAAAGTTATATTTAAAGAAAATGGGTGTTTATATTTAAAGAAAATGGGTGTTACTAATTTGCCTTGAATTTTTAGCATTGCCAGATTTATTTTTATTACTAGTAGTCATTGTTAGTGTTTTTAAGAAGTAATTCATATTTTAACCTTGTATGGTTTTCCAGAGCATTACAATATGCTGTCCCTTCCATGCTTCATAATATGCTCTCCTTGCTGTATCCCATTTACAATAATACCTGCTCACCCTGCCATAACCCCATTACAGTGTGCTGCCCTTGCCATAGCCTATTCCACTTACTGGACATTTTTATTTAGTATTCGAATTAGCTATATTAGCCTATGCTCTGTCAGCCAAATTATGGCAGGGACTTCCCACCATGCCACAACTTAAAGGAAATACTTAAACTTATTTGTTCTTGCATTCTTTTGATCACTGTGACCAAGGTATGAGGCATACATTAAACCAGTGGTTTTTTCATTGATATTAAATTAAAGTTTTATAATGAGCTGACAATATTATATCATCACCATTTCATCCTTTTTGTAAGAACATTCAAACCATATAGTATTTGATCCCACATGTTTGAAGTATTATTGCAATAATCAGTTTGCAATTTTTCTTTAATGTTACAGTATTTTGTTACTTGGAGAAAGGCTAATTGATACTAATCCTTTTCATGTTTAGATTTACCCATTCAAGGTCTCATGTTGCAATAAGGCCTTTGGTCATGTGGGCTAGTGTGAGTGTGTTGATTTAGTTACACAGGTCTCTTTCATGACCTCTAGTTCACTATATATTTCATTTGTATAAGAATAAAATTGCAGCTGTTAATTATATAAAAATGATTTAATGACAGTCACTGGCATGAGAATATGAATTAATTCAACAAACATATCAACATTGTAAGAAAAAAATTTTTAGTAATGTTTCTTGCTCTGGGAGAAAGACAATAGTTAAGGTCATTTATATTCAGGAGCAGATAACTGCTTATAATGAGTGTGATAAAATTTACAGAAGCCTTGTACGTAACAGAGGTGATGTGTGCATTATATATATATATATATATATATATATATATATATATATATATATATATATATATATATATATATATATATATATATACACACATACATACATACATACTGTATATATTCACCTCTTGAATTCATTGTAGTTAGTATTGGTAAGATCTCTAAGTATTATACAACTCAACTGTGCTGTAATACTGTCCATAATAGTACATTACACTGAATAATAAAAAGTGTAACAGTTCGTTACACTGCATGATTAAAGGTGTGTGTGTGTTTTTTGTTTGTTTTTATCTATATATATATATATATATATATATATATATATATATATATATATATATATATACACCTTTGTTACACTGTAATGTACCAATAAGTGCATTGCAGTGCAGTACTTTGAGTTGTATAGTATGGCAACACTTAATTCACATTTTTTATTGTTTGTAGATAAATTAGGGTAGATCTGATGGGGAATGGTTTCTTTCACCTATGCATTGTTTGGAAGTATATTATTTAAACCAGTAACTTTAAAATACATTTTCTTTCATACATGATATGAAGGTAAATTTTTAGTTTGTCACTCCAAAGTCAGTACAGTATGTCAAAAAGCATTTGGATATAACCTTAGAACAGTTTTTTGCTTCAATAGAACACATTAAATTTACTTATTAATTGTAAATAATCACTTAAGTCTTTTCTTTGAAATGGATAAACCAGACCTATTTTGTCTAAGGAAATGAAGATGATATAATGAATATCTTGAGTACCAGCTAAATTTGAGGCTGTCTTGTTTACATATTGTTCCCTATCTTTTTAGCTGTAATTTTTGGATAGCATTAGATATATTACTAAGTTTAGCAGAGAAGTATTCAAAGCTTTTTTTTTTTTTTTTTTTTTTTTTTCTCCCTGTCTCCTTGATGATTAATATCGAACATCTTTAGTCAGAAAGCTTGTCAGTTCATGTGGAGTATTAAGTACTTTTTGTTTTCATGTGCCAAGTAGTTATTGTTTTATGTTCCAATTTTGCCCATCTTTTAGCACGATTATGTAATTTGTGAAACAATTTTTTTAATATTTCACCTTGTTCCAAAAAATAAATCATGGAATTATAATGGAAATTTAAGTCTAAATCCAGGATTTTTGTTGTTTATAGTAACTGGTAGTTTTAGATTTTATTGAAAACGGTAGTTTCTTGCTGTTCGTTAAAGAAAATGTTATCTACATGTTGCTTAGTAATTGGATGACTATTGTCATGTGTTTTTGTTCATAAAAAGAAAAAAATATTGGACACATTGCATTGCTGGCTATGGTGTTGGCAAAGCTTTCGAATCTTTTCCTTTTCTAGTCGTAGTTGGTTTGGGGCTGTAGTTTTCACCTCCCCCCTTTTTTTTTTCTATTTTTCAACTTGGAAAAACCCTATTCACTGTTATATAATTTTATTGGAAAAACCCTATTCACTGTTATATAATTTTATTTAAAATACTTGCCTTATGAGTTACCACTTGCATTGGGCCATGCATGGCAACAAAGGCTCTGCAACATTCCTTTGGCATTGCTTTCTGTCTTTTATTATTCATCTCTTCCCTCTGGTCTCTTACTACGTAGCTATCAGACTTCTTTAACTTTGCTCAAGTTTCCATGTGTCATTTGAGGATTAATACTTCAGGTGAGCCTTTTGAGTCTAAAACCATAAACCCTTTTACTGTATAATGAGAGATTTGGATGTGGATTGTTCCCAACTGAGAGCCAACCGTTGTGTCTGCGATCATTTGTTATACATTTTTGGGAAGTTTTTTGAAATCCGAAAAACTGTGTAAAGTGCCTGTGGTAAGCAGTTTTGCCATCTGGGCTGGAACCTCAAGGTAGTGGTGATAAGAGCATCTTTTCCACTTCAGTTTCACTTAAAAATGGTTGAAGTTTTACCTGTAACAGTGCTTTGTTGATGGCTCAGAGATAGAAGTTCTCCATGGATTCAGTATACATATGTTGGGATAGTTGTTCTTTTTCTAATGGTGAAGCAGGCATATTGCCATGACATGTATTTGATGTAACTTTTACTTACAAATTGTAAATTACAATGCAGGAAGTACACAGTTACTGTTTTGCATGATTTATCAACATAGTATTCATTTGAGAGAATGAAATAATAAATGACTGAATGCTCTATAATGATTTGTTGTTTACCGTTTCATTTTAGTATTTTGACAGCAGAAGAAGTATGTATAACAGTAATCAATGCTTTAGCACAAATTCTTGTGTACTGTACCTGTATACAGGTATAATGCTGTTCATGTAAAGACATCTTGAGTTAAATGGTATTATGTATTGGAAATTGCTCAAGCATCACTAAAAGTTTTAAGTATAAATACAGCTTGTGTGAGAAAATTATATAAATTGATAACAATATTCACATTCTTTCAGGTGTTACGTACATAAAGTTCTCGAAGACCTCAGAGGCAGCTTTGGCAATGGAGGAAATGAATGGGAGATGTATTGGTGGTCATCCCAGACCTTTAAAAGTTCTCATTGCACACAGGTAATAAGTTTCTCCCTTTTCTGCTTGGAATTAAAGAGAATGAGTCAAACTGTATTTTATCTTTCAGCTGAGTATGTGGAATGAATGATACATGTTTTGGTATTTATTATTAAATGTTCTGGAGAATTTTGAAATTGTTTGAATGCTGGGAAATTTACCACAGTTTTAAGTAAGATTATTTAGGTACAAAAGATGTTTGAGTTTATCACTTGATAGAGATTTTTGAGTTGGTAGCATGTATATGTTGTTTATAATAAGCCATTTTGGTACTGTATTTAAATATGTAGGAGTGCATAGTACTATAAACAATATTGCTTGATAACTGTCTCATTTTCTTCACGACTGATTTACCTTCAGTTTTTGGATTGTTTTTTACAGAAGTTTCTCTTTTACATGCTTATGTTGTGGTGAATGAGGTGGCTCTTGTGAACTGTATTGGTAAATGTACGAAAAAAAGCTTTTTCATGAAGCAGAGGGAATTTATATATATTGTAATGTGTGCTTTTGCTAGGTTTCTGAATGTTTTTGTATTGTGCTGGAAGATTTATCTTCTCAAATTTCAGATAGACTGATTTTGAATGGTTTTTGTGGACAGAAATTTTATACCTCAAAGTTTAGTTTTTGTTAGACTCTTAGTAGTGCAAGTTAACTAAGTTCATGTGAATTAACAAAATTATCTGCAATAAAAATTTTTTTACTTATCAGTGAATTTAATTTATTGCATAATACACTTTGATAGCATGTTTTTGCAAGAGCAAAATTGACTAAACTTCACTTATGTTGTACAATTCATTGTTCCTTTTGTTGACTGGCCTTCATAGAGATATTTGTTAGGAAATTACAAAGAAAATGAATTACCACTTACACTGCACATAATGGTAAAATTATCTTCAGTCTGATCAAACTGAAACCTTTTTGAAAAGGTGTTTTTCTTAATGCACGCAAAGTTCTCCTGCTTGTGTATGAGTCTGCAATGAATGAAGGTGTTCAGTATTTGTATCAGTATGTGGTGTAAATCAGGTATTGTACCTGGTGGCAAATTGCCTATGATTCTTATTTTAAAGGGGGCCTTGGGTATTATTACTGTACTGTTACCTTGGTGGGTGTTTTATAAACTGAGCATTATAGGTTTATTTTTATTCCCTTAAAAGAATAATAAAGTTTACCTTAAAGAACCCCAAAATTATGATTGTTACTTGGTAAGTGTCTGAAAAGCTACATTCCTATTTTTCGAAATATATTAAGTATAGTACATACAAGTAAATATCCTGTAGTGCTGGATGGATGGTTGCATGGAAATTCAAGTGTGAATGGTGATGGACCTTTTTATTAAATTACCATAATTTATCCTTTTGACCTTGTAAGAGAAGTCTGAATATTATTTTTTGACCAAAACTCTTTATGTTACAGTCGAGATCAGGGATCAAGAAGAGATATGAACGAAGAAGAAAGATTATTGCGACTCTTTGTTGTTGTGCCAAAGACACAAAGCGAATCTGACCTCAGAGAACATTTTGCACAGTTTGGAGATATTGATTATGTTTCAATTGTCCGTGATCGAAGTACAAGAGATAGCAAAGGTTTTGGATACGTAAAATATCACAGGTGAGTTATTTCCCATAATGTATGAATGCTGTTTTGTACTGTACATACTGAACAAATGTTCATGGTAAAAATGTGGGTGACCAGTCCCAAGTTATGAAATTTTGTTATTGTATTTTCATGAGAAATAGATAAAAGACATTGGCTAAAGCTTCTTAATATTTGTCCGTAAATAAAGATTGTCTTCATTTCAGAATGTCTCATGCAGCCAAAGCTTTTGAAGGTTGTGACAGAACATACAAACCAGTATTTGCTGACCCTAAGCCACAGAAACCCGAAGGCATAAAGTTTGAGGGAGGTGGACGGGATATTAGGAGTGATATTAGAGACATAAGAGGTATTGATGGGGGTTATGGTGGCTATACTTCAGGGCCTGTAGGACCACATCACTCTCCTTTTGACGCAATATCTTACAGTGAGTATCTTAAGAATTTCATCCTCTTTTATTTGTCTTCTAATACTTTTCTAGAGGCAGAATACTGTATTGTATAGCCACTTACACTCATGATAGTATTCCAGTCTGCTAATATTAACCTTAAGTTGTAGCTAAACTGGGTGTCATTTTTTAACTTGTTATTGCTCATGTACAACTTTTTTGTATCTTTTTAGTATTGACTTTTTGTTTTTAAGTATAGTCTTTTCATATTTCTTTTTGTGTATACAGCATTGTGGTTGTTAGGTGATTGTGTTTGTAGTTGAAAAATTTTTTCATAGTTTCTTATTGGGAAATCACTTTGTTGAGACTTTTGCTGTACAGTATTTAGAGATATCTAATGAACTGTGAGACAATATACTGTTTGGGAAAGAAAATCTTGTAATTACTAGGGTTTGTGTGTATTTTAGGGACATGGAACCTTTGTTGCTTTGTCATTTTTTCATCGGCAGTGTTGAGTTTGTAGGTGAGATATATTTTGTTTTGGTTGCTTAGATTTTTATATGGTGGTTTACATCCTGAGTCTAAGGTAGAACCCAAAAAGATTTGCATAGGGTAAATGATCTTAGGGTAATTAGTTTTGTCAATAGTTACAGCTAATGCTTTGTTAACTTTGTCTTCAAGATTAATTTGTTAAGTAGCATTTTCTGAAAGAAAAAGTGGAAAGAATGGAGGGGATTTGCCTAGTGTGTAAAACAAAATATGACAAATTTTGAAAATATTTACATGTAGAGTAAATATTCAGGTGGTTGGAGACTTCATCAGACGTGTACAGTATTGTATTTCATTACAGTGTTGAGGATTCATTGTAGAGTAATTGATACATGGGAATGTATTTTTGAAATTTTCTCTAGCTATTTTTGGAGAATAGATTTAGTGACTGAAAAATTTACGAATCATTGAAGTTCACATTAACACTGCGAGATTAGCCGTTGTCATTGAATGTGTAGTTCTAGTGTGTTCTTCCATTGGTTTTAGTGTAAAATAGTATAGGTTTTAAACAAGCATATGTTTTAAATTGCTTGTGGTCTTGTATTTCAGAGTTCCTATGTTCTTAACCTTGTTTGTGATGGAGTTCAATTGGTGATTGCTTCAGTAGGTTCCAGTCTTTGATCCTTACTCTAAATATTGTTTTTGGTGGGTTCTTAGGCTTTTGCTACAGTGCTTTTATTGAGTCCTTAACGACAAGTTTGTTTATTTAGGTTTATCGATTTGGAATGTGCATAGCTTGTTGGTGCTCTCTTGAGTGTGTGAGAGTTGTGGGACAAGTGTGTTATGGTTTAACCTTTACTCTGTGGGTTGTTAAGGTTGTAGTTAATGAGTTTCCCAAGTGTTGGAAGGTCTTTGAGGAATATATTTTCTGTGAATAATTGAGATTGGTAATTGTTAAAAAAATTTGTTCATGCCCTCATGGTGTCTAGCAACAGTATGTAAGTGCTGCATTTGGACTCTTTTCATAATTTTTTATTGGTAACTTTATATTGAACCCTTTTTATTGAGAGTTTGTACTTTTACATTCACAGTTAATCCTTCTTATAAGTCACAGCATTGCATGAAATAGATCTGAACCCTCTCAAAGATATTCTGGCCTTTTCTTTTATTTTTGAAATTAATTGTGAAATCAAGTATAGGCCAACACATGGCACAGTGTTAGAATTTTCGTCCATAGAGGAATGAACAGGTTTTCGTGTTTCCCACTGACGCCGTTGTCATGATGGTTGTAAAGTTTTTCTGCACAAGAAAAAGGATTGCTTTGGTTAGTTTTGTGCCCTGTTTATATCTTGAATAGACCTTACCACCTAATATTTACAGAAGGCAGTTTTAGGAATAGTGTTGAGGACTGAAGACATTATTTCTAACTTTATTTTTTCTGTTTAGTTTGAATAGTAATGTTTCTCAAGTACACTTCTAATTCTGTACCTTTTGTATTTAGTGTCTTGATTTTCAATGCTTATTTTTTTATTCCATTTTGTATGACACCTGTTGTAGGTAAAATGTGTGTGTGCAATTAATACTTTTCTTAGACTTATCAATATTTTCTTTTGGAGTGCCAGCATCTCTCCCTTGTTGGTTAGAATTGACGAGATCAAACAGACAGGATAAAAGACAATGACAGAACATTTAAAGCAAAATGCTCTTAATTTCTTAAACCTCTTTATTTTTTCTTAATTTGTTATTATTTTGTAATCGCATTTAATTCTACTTGAACCATTACTTTAGTGTACCTTTTAGGTTTTCAATTTTCCTGTTCAGGGGTAGACCGATCCTACATTCTTAGGCTGAACACTTCGCAGGTTTAGAAAAAGTAGATTGGTTCGCTGATATTTGTTCTGACTTGTATGTTGAAGTTAGTGATGTCATAAAGGATATAGATTTTCCTGCTACTACTACATGTGGAATTTTTAAAACTTGACAAATTGAAACTTACATTTTTATGTCCTTTTGTTTTTTATCATTTGATAAATTATTGCTTTTGTCTTTTATTTTGGCACCTTTTTACCTATGTAATAAAGTCCCTATCAGTTAGCTTATTGGCAGTTGTAGTTAAGAGTTGTCTTTTGTTATGTAAAAACTAGTTTTACTCCTTAAGAGTGCTCCAGGGTGCCAGCCTTATTCTTGTATTCTGGAGAAACATTTTAGATGTAAATTGTCTTGTGAATTGTTCTCCAGTTATGTATATTTAGAATTTTTGATTAATGCATTTAAGATATTTTCAAAATGACTGGGTAACCTTTTAGAAAGAGCCTTGTGTCATCTGATAATGCATCAGTGTTGCACTTGAGTATTTTTCTTATGATGCTTTGATTTAATAACTTAAAGTAGAAGAAATCTTTTGTGAATAAGAACTGTGCACCCTAGGGTATTTCTATAAGGAACCCAGACATCTAACCTGTTTGGCCCATCATGTTGACGTATGACACAACTCATTGCGGACACAATCCGACCCCCCTACAGTGGACACAAGTGGGCTAAATCCCGAGGGGGTGACGCGGCTGACTGTTATCGCTTCGCCACTCCTCAACCAGGACCAGCTCTGGAAGTTGTTTGACCTAATCCCCGGTCTTGATTACTGCGACCTCAGGAAAGACCGCAAGGCTGGACAGGTATACTATTGGCCACAGCACCTTGACAGGAATATACAGTACTGTAAAGGCATTATTATTATTTCTTTATTTTTCCTTTTAAGTTTGGTAGTCCTAATGGTTATGGTAAGGTAGCATAAATCAGCTGTTGAACACAATAATGTACATCAGACTTGGACGTTAAAACCAAAAACAATAGTGTATAGGACAAAGGACATGTGTACAGTTGTCAAGAAAGTGTGAATGAGTTTTGTAAATTGGTAGTGACTGCATGATGTAGTTTTACAAAAAAAAAAAGAAACACAGCTAAGCATTCAAAGCTGCGCAGTGATGACTACAGTGTTGGGCTTATCTTTTGCTTATTAGGAACAAATTAGTGACATTTTCTCATATTGTAATAATTGTGCTATGTAAAATTCTTATAATTATGTTTGAGTGCAGCATTATTGCACTATAAATATTTGAATTTTTTGTATGTAAATGAAAGATTATTGGTGTACTTCAAATTGTTCATGTTACATTGCACAAGTTGTTATAATGTTGGGAAAATGTATTTAAACAAATCTGTGAAATTCTCAGCTGGAATAGATGGTTTTGATATTTGAAATTTTTTTTTATATTTAAAAGCAAATTTTGTGTGAAAGTTTGGAATTACTTAAGGAGAAATTTTGCTTGTTCTTGTCATGTTTCGTTATTCATAGAGCTTGTAGTGAAATAGAGGTGAATCTATTCCAGTTGTAA
Organism: Macrobrachium rosenbergii; assembly: GCF_040412425.1. Lineage (NCBI taxonomy): Eukaryota > Metazoa > Arthropoda > Malacostraca > Decapoda > Palaemonidae > Macrobrachium > Macrobrachium rosenbergii. The sequence goes on from NC_089742.1 coordinate 57,903,206, forward strand.
CTACTATTACCTTTTAAATTTAGTTTATATTGGCAGATTGTGTAGTTAGCTTTAAATGTTCAGAAAATTAAGGTATACATTTAGGATGTGGATGCAGGTGAATCTGTAGATGGCACATTGTAGTATTGTCAGTGCAAAGGAAACTTGATTGCATGCTAAAGCAGCAGTTAGCTTCATGCTAATGAGAAACCTAGATTAAGTGATAAGAAAGACTCAAAATTTATTGTGTTTTGTTGTGATGAAATATGCCAGACTCTGCTGACATTTTTTGACAGTACTGTATCTTGTTAGTTGTGTTTACCACTTTTTATGTTTATATGCATTCAGTATAGTCTAGGAATTTGAAGGTTTACTATTAGGGCTTGTTTATCCAGTAATTGTATAGAGTAACAAAAGGTCACCTTTCATGTTATTAATAGTGAACTATGAGACCACTTTTTTCTTAACATTAGTACAGTAGTTCATATATTTAAGTACTGTTTTTTTTGTTGACATTGTGTTTAATGTATGTGGACATGGTTGTTTTAAGTGTTGTTGTTTATATACTAAGTGTAGCCTGAGAATGAAATTTAATCAATGCCAATGAAAAATATTAATCACAAAGTTGGATTTGGATTAGTTTTGGAAATATTTAGAGTAAACTAGATTCAAAATACATGCATACTTTTAAGGTTCCGCCTCATCAGGCCAGGGGAGTTGCAACCGTTGTGTATAATAATCCACAATCGGCTACGTACGCTCGAGAAAAACTTCATGGCTTTGAATATCCACCTGGTCAGCGGCTGATAGTGAAATTTGATTACCATGATATGCCTCCGTATGTATTAAAAATGCTTTTCTATGTTGTTCTTTGAAATAGAATTTGTTATATGTTGACGAGTCGAGTGTTTCAAATTTTCAGAGTTATTAGAGATGAATTATCTTGCTTCGCCCTGTTGTTATTATTTGTTGTGTTACAAGATGAGTATGACATTTAATGTTTATTGGTACTGTATTATATATTTAAATATCTCCTTGATTATGAATGTGTTTTATTTTTCAGAGGTCCACCGCCACCAATGATGGGTGGGGCTCCAGGTGGACCTCCATATTCAGGTCTAGCAAGAGGTATGTCAGGTGCCCTTCCTCCGTTAAATGGAACTATCGGTGGGAGCCCTCCAGTTGGAATGGGTGTGTCACCGCCAGCTAATATTACTGGTGGTGCACAGCCAAATAACAATATTCAACAGAATCTGGCTCAGTTAGCAGAAACTATTGCCCAAGCTACCTCGTTAATACAAGCAGCAGGTTTAAATCAAGGTAAGGAGATGCTTGTGACAGAGAGCTAATTGGGTGGGACTTTACATTTGTAGCGCTCCGTAATGTGTTTTTATAGGCGAGTAACCCAAACACTTTTTAAGTGTACAATATATCAAGAGTTCACATGCTTTACAAGAAATCATGAGACCTATCACCATGTATGCATAAAAGATACAAAGCTTCAAGTATTGCATGTTCAGTTAGTTGAAATACAGTATATGCTTGCTTTTAAGGGGGTTGTCTACTTATGGAACTGTTTGTAAATGTACAAAGTGGCTTGAAATTAATATAAATCTTAGTTTGAAATTTTTTCAATCTTTTAAGGATGCTTTTAGTTGAATATTATTAACATTGCCGGGATCTGAAGATGTTTTCTCCTAGTCAGTGCCCAAAACCTGGGTCTCTCTCAAAAGCAAAGTTAGCAGTGGTTGCACATATTTTACGCACTAACCCATCATTATAAAAAATTTCTTCAATTAACTTTCTCATTACTTTAAAGGTAATTCAGGTAAAGCTGGTCAAGGAAATTGACATTTTATAGAGTAGCAATTTATATTGTTTTGGAAATTGCTTGTTTTTATCATGAATTTTTGCATGGGTGTGTAGAGTATAACTAATTTTTCTTATTTTGAAGAAAAAATGCATGTGTACTTGAATGTCAGGTGAATTCTTGAGTATTTTAAGCTTTCCATACACTGTTATAATTGAACACCAGTTCTGTCATTGTGCAACACACACTGTTGGCTTATTAAATACTGTATATGTTTTCAGTGTGGGGATCAGGCTTTGAGTTTCAGAATGATCAACAAGAAGATATGTTTTGAAGTTTTTTATCATTTAGCTTTATCTAAACAGGAATTTTGTTTTGAGGAAATACAGTTCAGTAAAATAACAGAGGATATCCAGAGAGGGAAGGAAAGACTTTTTTTTTATAGCAACTAAACTACCATAATGTCAGTTGAAGCTGTGTTTTCTGAACTGCTTAAATTTGGTAAACTTTTTGGGACTTCTGAAACAGTGGGTAATATTATATAATTCAGGAACTGAAGATTTCGTCTTCGGAAAAATAAACAGAATGCTTGGCAAAAATTTTATTGTAGGTTTTTGTAAATAAAGTGCTGTAAGTTGCCTCCAAATATGGTCAAGTTATTTAGTAACAGTAATGGATGAAAATCATTATACAAAATAACATTGGAAAGCCTGCTTTCATTTGTAAGATGTAAGGCAGTCCTTTTTACATTCAGGGAAAGTGCATCTTATTTAGTGTATTGTCAGATACTCTATGGTTTTAGATTTGTTTCCATATAGGACTACTGAACTGAAATATTGTTCTCTAAACTGTGATTATTAAGCTACTGATATATTGAACAATTATTGATATAATATAAAATATGGCACACCTTTTAAAATGTAAGTTCTGCCATTTTAGGTCCAGGTGGGGGAAACAATTTAGGAGGAAGCCAGGGTCCTCCAGGTGGTGAAACTTATGACCCATCGTATTGTTCAGTTAAATTACCACCACCACAACCATTGGCGCCGGTTGATTCTGCAGTAGCTGAAAGGTAAAATGTTATCATGTTTGATGTCTCAGTTTAGAGTTCTAAGTTGTTAAACAGGATACTCGAATCACCAAGCATTTGGACATTGCTCAGAAATGTAAGATCAATGCAGTAATTTTGTATGCGCCGATTTCCTGTTCAGAAACTGAAGATTAATATGGCAGTTATGTATTGTAAGTGTGGTTGATGTATTCTGAATTTTTTTGTGACTTGTTGAAACTCAGAGGTAATGTTTTATATAACTGGAAACTCATAGGTAATGTTTTATATAATTGATTGGAGTTTTTTATTTCAGGTTGTTTATAGTTTGCCATCCATCGCCGCCACCTATATATGCATTAAAAGACGTCTTTGGAAGATTTGGCAATCTAATAGATATATATATGCTGAATGGCAAAACATTCGGCTATGCAAAATATGCAGAGAAGGAATCTGCTGATAAAGCTATAGCGGTATGTATTTTGTTAACTGTGGGGTCATCACTTTGTGAATATAATTTTATACATTTGGTAATACTTGTTCATGAAGCTCATGAATGCTGTTTTTTTCTTTTTTCTCTTGATGTAGCATACAGACTTCAAGCCATTGGCCTTTCAGTACAGATATGTTCACTAGTTGTTTATACTCTTAAGCTCATGGTTGGAAAATGTATTCATAACTAAGACAGCAGATGTTGAATCGATACAGTAATGCTCGCTCTCTCTCTCTCTCTCTCTCTCTCAAGATACAGTATAATTAAAAGTCCCTCGAATCACTCCTATTACACTTTCATATAGGCCTCAGAATTAACAGGTGGCTTACTCAACTGTAAGCTGAGTTACCTACCACTTACCTAAAATTAGCTTCTACTTTAAAGTTGTGTTTACAAGTATGGTTTGGCTCTTCTGCTTATCTATTACTGTTATACTGGCAAAGCTTTTCATCTTTGTTTGACCTTCTGTGTCTCTTTCTCTCTATTCAGTTGTCTGCCATGTTTACCTTTTAATCATAACTCCCACAAAGTTGAAGGGATTTCAGTCAAACTTTATAAAAAGATTAACCATTATACACAGATTTGTAGGAAGTGGTATTGTTCAGCTGTCTGTGTTATATCCATCACAACTCCCACATACTTGCAGTGACTTCAGTCAAACTTTATAAAAGTTTGATCATCATGCATAGGTGGAAGTTAAAGGTGATGGTCTTGTTTGTTTTTTCATTTGTATTTTCATCTATCTGTTATGTTTACCTGGTCATTGCAAATGTTCTCGCACAGCTGAAGGAATTTCAGTAAGACTTTATACGAGGGTAAACCATTGTGCTATGTGAATGAAGTCTTTGTTTGTACTCTAGCCTGCATGCAAATATGAATGGTGAAAATGTGGAGTCAGTTCTGTTTGATTTTGTATAGAACTTTTGAACTATAAGATAGACTTCATGTTTGATATGTGTACTTCAGTTATGAAGCTTTTTGGTGGTATACTGATATTAGTGGCCATGACAAAGAATCTTTATACCAAAAAGAGCTTATATCAATGGCTTTAACATATCTTGTTGGGTGAGATTTTTAGTCATTTACTTGTTTTGAGAATATGAAGTATTCTTCAACATCTCATCAATCAGAAGGTTTTTGGAGGGATATTGAATGTGTGTTACTTGGCACTGCTGTCATGGTATGTTCATTTTAGACATGTAAGATTATGTTGAGGGGAGTATTATTTTGTGTAACACTCAACCCGTATATTTAATTTGATTATCCATTCCATTTTTTCTATGGTTTTGGTGTTTTCATTCCCTGTATGATAGCTTTGAACAAAAATGTCCCCTTAATCCTGCTACTGTATACAGTGTTCCTTGCTGAGAAGACTGTTCATGGTAGTAAAGGTTCATTGTAGCAAGCTTTTGACCGTAAATGCATTGCTTTCTGCTATTTACTTTCATCCAGCACTATAGGTCTCTTCCCACAAATCTTTTGTATGAGCCCTTTGAAAGTCTAGGACATGACTCATTTTTCTCTAAACCGCTCCCTGGTTCTAAGTCCTTTTATTTCAAACCATATTTGTCAATCTCATCCATTTCTAATTGTTAATGTAAAAGCTGGAAGTTATTGTAATTAGTTATAATTCTTTATACTATTGTATTGCTCTCTTCCCCTGGCTCTGAAAATCTTTTTCTTGTCCTTTTAGTTATGTAATTTTCCTTTGTTTTCTTGTTTCTTATTTACCTTATGATCATTACTTCATATTTGACAGTGATGGCAATATAGAAATGGGTCATGATGATAACAGTTAAAACACGATAGTCTATAGTCCACCGTTTTTTCAAAGCATTATTTATCTGTTGTTCATATGAGAGGAAATTTCTTATTTTTGTTATTATTTTGTTAATTTGGGGAGTGAAGAAAATTTATATCCAGTGTTTTAGTAATTTCAAAATTTTAAAAATATTTATTTTTCTTCAATTTTCAATAACAGTAAAATTTTGAGGGGTGTTTCTTCAATACTGTTATGTTCATCTTCACTCATTTTCCTTTCAGGCGTTACATGGGCAAGAAGTGCTTGGTTCTCGTTTAAAAGTTATGGAAGCAGATCCACAGCATGACAAGACTGATTCTGGTAGAAAGAGACTGCGAATTGACGATCAAAGTTAACGAGGTATGAAAGACGGCGCTTGTAAATGCAGATTGGCTCAGTGAAGTGCTGTAAGGGTTAGGTTGAATATAGCAGCTAGATCCTCAGACCTCGTCATCATTTTTATTATATCCTCATATGGCTAAGAGTAGAGTCCAAGGATATTGTTGCCATTTGTTCTGTTTTGAGTTAGGGAAGATTAAGCCTTACTGTTATCAGAAGACTTGTGTAGTGTTGAAATGATGTGGTTCAGTGGGTTTTTAATTCTTGATCTTTATCCTTGGATTATGTATATGCGATGGACAATAATTCATTGGACATGAAAGAAGTTACTTGAATGGTCCTAATCAAGTGATCCTCAAGTCACTGTCATGATTGAATCCACTCGTTGGTCAAAACACTTGGTACGGACATTGAGTTTCACGTTTAGGCATGTGGTACTACTTAGCTTTCTTGTCTTGGAAAGACATGGTATTTTCTTGTACCTCAGACTTTGGAAATGAATGACCTTTTATTTTTTATTTGTGATTATTTTATTCATTATTTTTGTAGCTACTTTTGAAACTGAACGTCTTTGACTAGAATGTGCATGTCTTTCTCTCTTGTGCATTTAACTTCTGTGTAACAGCATGAGATAGTTTCTTGTAAGTGTGTAGTTTGTAGGATCAAGAATAAGATATAAGTAGTGTAAATTTCAATACACATTTTTAGTTCATGCTTCATCTAAAATGATAAGGTTGTAGGATTTTTTTTATATAGTTTTGTAAATTTAGTGTATATTGATGATACTGGCTGTGATAACTCTGTGATAGTTCTGAAACATGGTTAACATGTTGATGAACATTCCTACATATGAACTTATTAAACATATTTATTTAACCATCTATGAAATGAATGAAATGGAACATATTGTATCCGGTGTATATGGGTAAGGAAGATTCAACTTTACCAGGTTCCAATGTGAACATGCAGCTCTGTGTGATTTTGCTTTGTTATGTAAGCACTATTTTTGTACTTCATTACTCCCTATAACACAAGTAATCGAAAGGGAGGCATACTTAACAAGCAGGTACCCTTAAACTGCTGAAACTTTATGCAATGTATATGAATGAATATTGTTAGCGTGAATATATGCACACATAATCACAGAATAATTAGAATTGTGTAGTTTTATTAGTCTTTTGTTTCTGCATGGTAATTAATTTTTTTTTATTCATTTGCTGCATGCCATAGTATGGTGCCTGATTTTTAAAGTTGAAATAGATAGCCTTCCTCATTTCATTTATTAGTCTTAGCTTTATAATTGACACTACAAAGGAGGCAATGTAGTATGCTGTATTGTTCTGTTTTTGTATTTTTTATATGCATGGTATATATTTTTGTGAGTGAACATTGATTATTAAGATCTGTGGCCAGAGATTGTACTATGATGTATAGAGAATTCCTGTCTTTATAATAAGAGAGGATATGTAGTTGCTATTTAAGTCATTAACTAAATCTGGCCAGTTCTTGTATTGCACAGCAGTTTTGTCTTTACTGAAATTCTCATTTCCACAGCAGTGTGTTGACATCGTGACCGTCTACCACACAACGGACAGTTAACGGACAACCAAAACAGCGACCTTAACTACCCTTATAACCAACAGTAGAACGAACCAACCCCCTGTACCTTTAGACAACCACCTCCAACAGCCATGCTACCAGTGACATCAAACACACACGCGTATGTTGATCAATAAGTGGGTTTTGAGGAGAGGACCAATTTGCCTTACTGTTGTTGCTTTGTGTGTGTGTGCGCATTGGACAAATGACTTGTAGTAGTTCAAACTTGCAGGTCATAACTTAAGGACATAATTTTGTTATTATGATTATCACCATCCAGGGGAGTGTACAGATGAGTTAAGGATTTGTCCCAAAGAGTAGGTATGATGCACTGTAGATGAGAGGAATTTTCTTAGAAGTAAAGATTTGATGGAAAGCCTCAGAGGATGTAAATGAGCACAGGTTCATTACCCTATTGTAATCTTGTGTAGCTCCTAGTTGTAGAAGTAAATCCCAGTACAACTATGCAAGTTTTGCATCAGTGGATCAAAACTACTTAAAGTGTGCATGTTTTGAATAAACTCATTCATAAATTTAGAAATTATTTTTTTAGATATATTAATTGAAGTAATCTTGAACTATTTTTATTTTGACTATTTTTTTTTTATCGTATGGTTATGCAAGTTTATCGGAATCGAAAGTTACACTCCAGCTACTCCCTCTGATGTTTAGTACTTAAATCATTTTTTTTTTTCCCCTCACCTACTCAAGGCAGTGTTGGAGACAATTTTACTGTGGTTATTGTTGGAGTTCATGACAAAATTTGGACTGAAACAAGTAGAAAGAAGACCCTGTTTTGACATGCCTTTGTCTCCTGCCACACATTCCATATCAAACTGCAACTATTGAGCTAGTAATTTCATGTCAGTTTTAGTGTTTGGTGTTTTCACTATGCAGACAATACATTTGTAGAAAATATAGTACTGTATCTACTTACTGTGTTAAATATTGAATATATAACTGCTTTATGTTCTGACATTCTCATTGTACATAATGGAATTTCCATCTAAATTGGCATGAATATAGTTTCTCATGTAGAACTGTACATTACAGTTTTTTTTTATTTTTGTTAAGTAGATTCTTCCCTCTAGCTTTTTCAGTGTTTTGTTTTACAATAGTGCATGATGTGCCACAAGACTGCATTCTCTCCACAAAAATTCCAGGTATTGGAGAAGATTCTCTCATAACAGTAGATTAAGTTGTGAAGTTTATACAGTTTCAGTGATTGTCCTTAACTGCTGCCCATTGTCGGAAGTACAGTATTAAATTTTTACTCAGAAATTTTTCCATCTTCCACTTTTTATATATCAAAAGTTCAGACCTTCTTACAGTTTACAGTATTGACATTGACGGACTTGGCCAAAGACTACAGGATTATTAGACTTGGAATCTCAGAGCCCATATTTGAATTTGAGATGCAGCTACATTTTATCCTTGGGTATAGGTATATTGCATTGTGCATAGTACACTTTGTAGTACAATCATTTTTTCCAATTTTTTTGTATGGGCTTTAGCACTGTTTCTTGTTACCTTGAAGTTTATAGATTTTTAATCTTGCTACATCGGGCACATAAATGTTTACCTTGTATATGTCATTTATTAAAGGCTGTCTTTTATCAAATGCAAATGGGTTCTGGGTTTCTGACCAGTACTCAATGACCCAACAGTACGACCGAGGACAAGTTTGCAAAGTGACAAGGTGCTTTGAAAGATGCCAGTTGTCTCTGGATCAGAAACTTTCACTGCCCTTAAGTTGTAAACTAGCCGATACTTGGATTTCAATGTACCTGTTTGGGAGCTAAGTCAGTGTTCATTCATTTTAAATGATTGGCCACATGTCCCTTTAGGAAGTAATATTTTATTTATTTTTCTATTTGTTGAGTTACCATATTTTCATGGTCCCCAAGAGTGCACAAGTGTATCATGCATTTCCGTAATTTGCAGTATTCCTAGTTGTTTTGTGCCAGGATATATTTTTTTTTTTACTATAGGGTACGTAATGTGATGTACTCTACTGTATGTAAATTTTTTTTTTGTAAATAGTATTTTGAACAGAATGCTTGAGAACTGTGGTTTTGAATGAGAAAAAGGAATGCAATTTTTGTTTCTTTTACCATTTCCTGGAGAATACCATGTACTGTATAATTATTTAGATAGTAAGTATATGATAAAATGTATACAGGAAAGAGAAATAAAAAAAATAGTCACTGATAAAGCTTTTAACTTTACCTTGAGAGTGGAAGTGTACTAGCTTGTATTCGTTTTTTTTCCTATAGAGTTGTTAGGGAAGGTTTAGTAGTGTAATGAATTCCATGACTTTTAAATTTTAATTTTTTTTTTTATTTTCAAACCTTGATTATTGCTTTTTGCTACAGAATGGCCTTCCTTCTCTTTTCAGTGTTATTAATGTAAGTACAGTATCCCTACCAACATGAGAGATGAAATATTGGAAATGTTATGTATTGCTTGTCCCAGAGCATTAACTTGGAGATAATTACAACTAGTCGTAACAGGTAGGCAACTAGCAATGGATAAATTTAGGTAGTTGGTTTTAATACATTCCAAGTAGCTGATGTAGTAGTACAGAAATGTTTTGGCAAAAAGAGATTTGCAGTTTGCTTTTTCTGTAATATGAGAATTTTTTTTTTTGTATGTTGAAAATATTTTTTTGCAATGGTTACAAGGAAAATTACTGTGGTGATTGAAGGACTATACAATTTTAGGGCTGGTCATGATAAGTGTTGTGTTCTGATTATATGGGAAAGTCGTAACTTATGGGAAAATGTTTTATGATTGGCTTTGTATTCCAATTCTGAATAGAGCTAAGGTGCTCGGTGTTAATTAGATACTGCAAATAACAATATGCTACATTGTTACTGGGAGTTGTTAATGGAAGCAACTAGTAGCAATTGTTATGATTCAGTAATATGAATATGACATGAAAGTTGGGATTGGAAACCTTCAACAGTTGGATATTTAGGGAAAAAATTGTTATATGAACAAAATTTGTGCAACTCAAGATCCCCAGTTTATTAGTGTTTTGGGGGGGAGACTTGTAGAACTTGAAGACAAATCCCTCATAGGTAGGCTTCACCATGGAAGGAGGTGATTTTATGGACGGATTTATTAATACAGAGATCAACCCTGACCACTGGACCGAACGGATGACTTGAGTTGCGTAGGTGGTGGGCTGAGAGGCACTGATGTAGAAGTAGAAGTCTTCTGCAGATAAAGTGACTTGGGCTGGGAAACAGTCGGGGCTGAGGATGAGTAGACAAGGACATGCAAGTTAATGATAGCAGCCTTGGTGAAAGTGGATGAAATTCTCACTTAACTTGCAAACAAGGTCCACAGGAAAAAAAAAAGACCAGGGGCTGTGGGACTGAAGGCGTGGTCAACAATGTTCTGCTGAAGACAGCAAACTAGAGAGGTCTTGGGAGACCATGTCACTGTTCACATTAGCTAACACCCGAGAGAAAATGAGATGATAAACTTTTGTTGAATCCACCACAGGCAAACAACCTGCAAGGAGGAAGCTGGTGCCAACCTGCCTGTTCACAGTTGCAAACTCTCCCTAGTTAGATCTGACATGCATCCATTTCTGAATGTCCAATGGTTTCCATGGCTAAAGAAGAAACCTTAGCCCATGAAGAGCAGCCTTGGATCTGATAAAACTTCTGGGTGGCATTGGTCTGTAGAGAATGGTGATTTAGAACCATCATAACCCACTGGAAGCGTCCTTGTGGATTGAATCCAAAGTCATATCCAGGGGAAGATAAAACATCTTTAAGCCTAAGACATTATCATCCACCACCTCGGTGAGAAAATTTCTCAAGTCACATGGCTTCACAGTAGAATTATATTGTATCTTGATGTTCTGTGATGGATAAGCGGGCTGTTCATGAATGGTAAATGGTGTCTTAAGATTAACAAAGTTTTCCTCTTTTCTTATGCCTAATAATGGATAACTCAGAATTTTCCTAACCCAGGACAAGTTGACAACTACTTTACAAAGTTGATGAACCTTGTCATGAATAACATGATACTCAAACATGGATCCCCTCTTGATGACCCTTGCATGGCCAAAGCTTCTGCAGAGAAACTTCTTTCCTCAGGTGTTTCCACTTGAAAAGTAAGGGTGTAAGTACAGTACTGCAGTAATGAGCTGTTTCCAGAACCATTGCAATCTTTGCTGTGGAAGGAGACTTAAGATTTCTCCTCCTCAAGTATTTCTGAATCCCCAGAAATGAATCATGAGCTGAAGAACTTCTCGGTTATCTGCCATTTTTGTTGAGCGATTCTAAGAGGAAGAAAGGTCATGATATTCTTATTCCTTGATCGGATCTCTAACATTTGCCACAATACTTACTAGTTAGAGCTGACTGGAAACAATGAAATGTTAAGCTATATCTCCTTTGACAAGGGAGTTGTGGGGAATGGTAGAAATGGCTGGCTCATCCAATTTGGGTCTTTGAGAATTGAGAAGTCTATTGGACGAAGGCCTGTGGAAGCGTAATAGATCACCCCTGGTATATATCGACATCTGTATGAGATGATCGGAACTGGAGGTAGTAACTCCAGCATCCTACATAGCTTTTCTCTGGTATATATAGCAGTCTTAAACTAAATGTACTAGTGGAACCAATTTCACTTTGGGTGACACAGGTCTTCCCCCAGAAATAGATTTTTTCTTTGTCAAAATCCCTTTATTCATCTTCAGATGATGACATAACTACCTATTTCCCTATTTTTCCTGTTCTATAATGGGAAAGAAATGCTTCCCCGATCCTTTCTAGAGTATAGTTCAATATATTACTTGACATGCATGCTTAACATCTATAAATCAATCAATCGGTCAAATCTATCAGCCTTTGCATGCTGGACCAGGCTGTATGAGAGGTAAGAGGAGTCACCTCCCCCTTGCTCATACACTTGTCTCTCCAGTCTTTTGCACAACATGGCAAAGGCTCACAACCTTACAAGTTCCTCAGAACAGTACAATACCAGTCTGTTTCATGAATGGATCGTCCCACTTCAGGCGTCAGTCTCTTACGTAAATGGCGATAGATTGTATTCTTTTAGGAACAAAATACTGAATTTTAAAATTTATATTTTTCATAGATATACAAATTGAAACCTGTTATTGTAATCCCATGTTAATCCCACATAGTCCCTACTTGCCAAAGGAAAAGGTGATGTGGTAATGATACGTGAGTAGCAGGTACCTTGCCACCGACTTGCCAGCCACCTATTACCCTTTTTACCAAGCTTTAACAATCTTTTCTGATAATTGCAGAAAAGCTATGATTTGTTTATCAAGGAAAAATACAAATTAACTTAAAGATTTGCTATATTTCAGTGGCCAATGCATTACGGCCCCTCCTAAGACCACCTATTGTACTCTAAAATCTATTCAACAGGTTTGGAAGCTCATCATAGATATGGCAAAGAAAGACTTAAACATCAAGGGCACACCATCTAGAGTTGGAGGCTTTCCTTCTAGGACTGCAACATTCTAAGGTGTTAGAGGAAAGAGATTATCGTTTCCAACAATCCAATGCATAACGGACAACCCAATGATTGCGGTGAACTCTATTTTAAAAATAGTCTCTGCAGCATTGATGCAAGACATGTTTAGGGCCATACTTTATTACTTCTCATTCCATTCCATGTCCCAGTATGTCTCGCCACTTTGGACTCTCAGCAGGAAGTGCCAAGGCCTTGTTTTTGGTGAGCCTTTCATTAGAAATTTCACAAAGTGCAATTGTGCATCTGGTACACCCCTCACCTGGACTTGTTCACCCTATAACTAACAATTTGCCCAACAGTTCTCTTTTCCCCTGGACTTGGCAACCAGGTAAGCAAATTTCATGATTCTGAGGTCTGTACTGGACCTACTGATGACTTTCAAAAGGCCTTCATTGCCCTGAAGAGTCTCAGCTAGGAGTGGCATTGTTACTTCTTTCTTCTAAATATGGTCTCCAAAAGTTCTTTCATCTTTGTTGCAGTCTTCTGTGTTAACTGTGCATTAACAGATTTTATCAAACTCGGAGACTTTTCACCTCCATAGGAATCCCTGTTGCTTCCAGGTACCGTAATACCTCTAATATAGACAGTGTAAAAAATTTTAAGTCAAAGTCCTCTGAGGTTATAGATCACTCTGAGTGTGAACAGGTCAGGGTCAGAACTGAGAAGACTTTTCAACCTTAGTTTACCATATATAGCTAACAGCTTGGGAATAGTTTATGAGAGAAGCTAAGTAGTAATTTATACTAATATTATCTGTGAAGTTGTAAGGTATATCTGAGACTTAATATTTTAAATCTGCAGTAATTGTACTGAGTTACTTGTGTAATTCAAAGAAATTGCAGTAAGCAGCACAGAACAGCTGAATACAACAGAACAGATGATGGGTGAGAATTTGATTATGATAGTCTTGTACTATGGAGATTTACTAGTAAGCCCTTTTGACATGTTGCATTTTACAGTACTCCTTTTGTCACAACAATGCGTAGTGTTAAATTTATTTGAGGATAGTGAAAATGCTGGTAGTATTGATGTATAAAACATTTAAAATACAGCACTACTAGTCTCTTGGTGCATCTCTTGTAATCTACTTCACAATTCTACCGTGATTACTGTACTTGAATACAGTATATTATCATTTAGATCTTCCCTCCATCTCATTTATGGAACTAGGACAGAAAATCTTGTAGATTATTGGGGTAGACTGTATCAAACTAGTAATTGTTAACTTAAGTGTAGATCTGGAGTTCCCTTTCATCCTCAGACTGATCAGATGATTTTTTTGGGTACATTGCTAGTCTTCTCTGTTTAGTGACATCTCTTTAAAGATGTATCCTACCAAGGTGTCTTGCCTCTCAAGGTAGGTATGACCAACAGAATGCAGTAATGGTTTATTTTTTATAAGAATAAGTCATTATTCTAATGTGATTATTAAAAAAACTGATTCTAATGAAAAAACTAAACAAAATTTTTAGACACTTGTGGTTCTCACCCAAGTGGTGTGTTCTTAATTGGGAAGCAAGATTTAGAGAGGGTAAAATTGAGATAGATGTACAGTTAGATGGGAAGTGACCAAAGGGAACTGATGAAAAGTAAAAGGGTAGAAAGCAGAGCACTTGGGTGTGGAAGGGATGCTTCAGAGAATTTTGCAGTTTAGTCTATTGCTTAAGACAAACGTGAAAAAGCCTAGAAGGTGGTCAGTGTGATCTTTATTTTCTTTTCATAGTAGCAAACCTTGCAGTAAGCCACAGATCTTCCTCCCAGTTGGCTGCAAAGATATGTCAGCGTGAATTTAGAAATAATACTGAGTTACGTAAATTTCAGCGGGAAGGAGTTGGTACTGTATATACACCACCAGAGGAGCAATCCTCACTCTCTTGAAAGCACAAAGTGCAGTAATTGGCTTTATTAAAGCAATAATTTGTATCAATTATTGTAGAATTTTGGCCATACAATGTACAGTACAAACCTTCTGTGATAGTTGTATGAAATGCCAGGAACAGCTAATTACCTGATAAGGAATATGTATTGTTTTAGAGCATACCTTAACCAAAAAATTTTGTTAGACTATGTGTTACTGAAAATGTTAAAACAAGTTTGTTCTGTTTTATTTTAGTGTACTGTGAAAAAATTGCTTCTGGTAGGTTATGTTATAATGAAACCAGTCTTTTATTGTAAGTGTCCCAATTAGTTGCTCATTTTTACTCGTGCATAGTGCAAATACATTTCTCTAAATGTATAGGCACTTTCCTTACTGAGTTTCTATAACAGAAAATAGTTTTCCATACAAATCCATCACTGCTACATTTGCCTAACTCATACTAGTCTACATCCCAGACACCATTTACAAATAACAATTTAAAGATTGGCAGTATGACACATGCAAACCTTCAGACTTTTAGTCCAAGCTAGAAAACAGTCTCACTTGCTCATGTGGTCTGGAAATGTGGCTGTGAGCTTAGTGGGGCAAGGAGTAGGGAACTCATTATATTAATGCTATGTTTTTATGAAAATTCTATTTTCTTACATAAAACTTTTGTTTCATAATAAACCCCATCAGTCATCTACTTGCCTGAATCAGAATTTAGGAGGGAAAGTTGGACTGCTTAAAACCTCCAAATCATGGATTTGAATGAGTAATCTGATTGAAAGTTCATGGCATTGCGATTAGCAAAAAACCCAGTGCTTGGCAAGTAATGGAGTTTTATCTGTAAATGTCAAAGCCCTGTTCATGAGAATAAGAGGTCTTCAAGTTTAGCTCAAAGAAAAACTGTAACTAAAATGTAATAGTTAAACTACTCACCATGTGTAGCACATGTAAGTCTTGGTAGTTTCAAATTCAAAGGCTAACAAACATGAAGCCAGAGAAAACCTTATTACACAAAGGAATCATTCCTTGCTTGCCTGTATTTGGATTAGGTCAAGTGTATTACCATGTTCAAATGATCTTAAAAGAACGAGTCCAGGTCAGGGCATGAGCCATTCCTTCTAGGACATGCTCCTCCTTCTCCCAAAAGCCATGAAGACTTGATGGTTCAGTGTGGTCACTCAAGGGTAGATCATGTACTTCTGTTAATCTATGCGTTGTCAATCACTAACTTTGTCATCTTCATGGGAGACTGGGGATGAAAAGGAAGTAAATGCCTGGTTGAGGTACAGAAATGACTGACTTGTAGAAAGGTAGACTGTACTGGCAGCTTCTGCTAATTGCATTTCCTCTGGAAGGCTTATCTGATAAGCAGGAGAGGAGGATGTCTTCAGTTGAATCCTGCATCTGAAGAGAGGAGAAAATTCCCAAGAGGTCTGGTGAAAGAGTAACTGAAAGACCTATGCTTCAAAAGACAGTTGCAAAGTCCCTGGTTGAGAGAACCAGGCTTCCTGAGTGGTGTAAAATGCTGTTAAGTTATAGATGGTGTAGAGGATCTTCAAAAAGCACTTAGGGGACATTTTCACTGCTAAGCAAAATTTGCTAATCAGAGGAACCATGAGCTATGCAATATAACCAACAACTGTTTGGTTGTACTGAAAGCTGTCAAACCACTCTCTCATCAAAGAAGGTGACAGAGCTAACCAGTTGCTAAATTCAGAGATGGTAATGTCTGGAGTCTGGGTCTTCTTGGATTCTTGTTAAGAACAAGCATAGCCATCTCTGTCCATCTGGGCTTCCTTTGTCTAAATTTGGCCAAATTATAATCTTGTATAATAATGACAAAACTCAAGTACATGTGGAGTTCCCAGGTTTTTAAAAAAAATTTTTGTACGTGTGTTTATTTCACTGAGAAATTATCTTACAGTTGGAATGTATTTACATAACTGAGAAAAAGATCATGCTGGTGGAAGATATAGTTCAGCTAGGAAGTGTTTGTGGTGGGCTCATGTATATTGCTTCTGTACTAATATTTCCACATTTGGAATATTTTTTTTTTCACAATATATTTTCATTGCATATTTCATAGCTGCAGTGATAATTTATTCTTAAGTTACATGGCTCCTGTGGAAGTATCAGTAGCCATGTAGGCACTGTGCAGTTATATTTGGAGTTTTCATATGTCATGTATGTAAACTTTTTCCTGAAGAAAGAATTTTACATTTTATAATAGTCACCCTATAAACAGAATATCTTAAGATTAGATAATATCACGTTTTTTATTGAAATGAATTCATTTGTAATGTGTTTTATTTATCATGCCAAGTAGTTTTTAACTTCGGGACTAAGGATGCAATATGTTTTGTAATCTTATTGTAGAGCATCAAACCCTCAGTTTTGTCATAAAATTGCTTTTATTCAGAAAAGATTGTTTAAACTTTCCATTCCTTCTGTACTTCTGTACACAGCTGAACAATGGGCTCTTACAAAGACACTGTTGAAGATTCTGAAAAAGTGGGACTACAAGATACCAAATTATACTGAGGCTCATGGTTGGAGTGCTGTTGGAAGAACAGATCACAAATGAGTAAGTAGCAGAGAAATCTGGTATTTAGAGATTGGACAGTTTATTTAGATACCAAGGTCTTAAGATAGTCTGGGCATATGATGTGAATGGAAGAGGAGAAGTGAATGGATTCTGACCAGTGAGAAGGGCCAGAAAAGAAAATCATGTAGGGAGGACATGGATTAGGACATGAGCAAGGTGGAAGAAAAAGGAAAGAATTAATCAGGCATCTAACTGTGTGAAGGTAAAACCTAATGTAAGAATATAGATAATCATGGTGATTACAGTAGGTTTTGCTTCACCATAAATGCTCTGGATATTTGCTTCACCACTTGATAGCAAGTGCTCTGGTTATTGCTGTAACTTTTATTTTAAATCTAAACTATAAGTCTTTCGTGCAGTAAGTATGAAATGTACTTTTTTTTTTAATACAGACAACAATGGTACTGGCAATCCAGTGTGCATATCTGGCACATAACTAGGGAAACAATAAAATGGAAAAAGACAAAAGAATTGTGATTGATCTTGAAGAAAGCAACAGACCTACATTTTGGAGAATGGAAGTTAATTAAATTGAAAACTGATGTTGGAAGAGAGTTCCAAAGCTTGGCATCAAAGCCAATAAAGCAGTCACTTAAACAGTGTTTTTCATTCAAGTTTTTGTACTGGCACTGGTATCTTTACCTAACTCAAAGGATAGAACAAAGGTACTCAAGGCTAACAGGGGCCCATTGACTTTCTCTTGCCTGATACAGCATACTTGGTAGTAAATGAAGTGATTTAATGGGAAGAACATAAAACAGAACTCAGACTCAAGCACAGGAGCCTTGATCAGGAATGGTTAGTTGGAAAGGTAGTAGGTATGGGACTAGTTGATGGAAACCAGTAAGAAGGCCCATAAACTCATGGAGAAAAGTCATAGATGAAGACCAAGACCAGATGGAAATTTGGTAGGAAGTTCACAAGACAGAAGAGAGTGGATAGGACTTATTTCACATCAAACTTCATAACAGGAAAATATGACAAAAGCTTAATGGTTCTGATAATACAGTAGTCAGTAATCTTAACTAAATTTGAAGTATGTAATTTAAATAACAGCTTCAGGAATTATAACTACATCCTGTTGGGTAACCGCCAAATTATTATTACCGGTACTTGTATTATTTCAACTTTGGTAGAATAAAAAATGGTGGTGGTCCTATGATAAAAGGGGTCAGTCTGTCATTTCAGTGTTAACTCTTACCTGGGTCAAGTCTACTGGATAGATCCGTTGGAACCATGGCATTAGACTTTCGGTGTCCTCCAAATAAGTTCATATCCTCAATTTTACGGATCTTGGCAGATCCTGGAGTCCCTCTTTTGTATTATGTTACTACAGTATTTGATTTGGTATTCCACAACACTTGTGATTTATTGAAGACAATGGATTATAAAGTGATGATAAAATATTACTGATAGGGATAGTTGTTTTTCAGTGTTTTCATAGCAGGGGCAGTGCCTTTTTTGTGGTATCATTTCCCTTGATACATACGTGAGCAAGGATCCAGTTTATTTCAACATTATACCTGCATCATATAATTTGTCAAATGAAAATTTAATATATTGAACAAAAGAATTTTGGACAGGGATTTTGGAGGTTTTGTAGAAGGGCACTTTCAGAGTCACTGAAAATTATTTGTTTGTTTGGTGTCATTTTTAAAAAAATTCTTAACTGTTGACTGTATTTCATAAAGTTGTGTAATGAAAACAGAACCAGTGTTAGATAAAACTGAAGCAGTTCTTTTACCAGATGGAGGAATTCTAATGCCTACGGAAGTTTTATAATTAAATTTACTGACTCAGAAATTCAGTTGGCTATCGTCAGAAACAATGTTGAACGGTAGTTTACAAATACTGTGCGTCTCTGAATGAAAAGCTTTTTGTTGTTGAGTCATTCACTTGTACAGTATCTTTATTGGACCTCACATAGTTAAAAAGTTATGATAGAAAGACATGTGGTTCACTACTTTCGACTTGTACAGACTTATTTGAGGAGAGCTTGAAGACTCCAGAGCATATTCTAAGGCATTCAGATTGTATCTAAGATTTGAAAAGCTATATTTGATCCTGAACCATACACTATTTGGCTTCTATAATTTAAAATAGATGGAATAGTTGTTTTGTACAAAGACATCATCAGGGTAGACTTGTCTACTCCCCAATTTGAGTTAGATAGCTTTTTGATAACAAACCCAAACTTATAGTGCCATTTGTTTGCCATAAAAAATTTTCCCAAATAAACCCTCTTCAAAGAAAAATAAAAGAGCGCCAATCTTTTGTAAGTATGCAGTCTACATGTGCTGCAAGGCCTAGTAGGTATCAGCTGGCAATCTCCATTCTTCATTCGCTTATGTGTGCATACACTTGTTCCCCAGATTCCTTAAATGGATTTTTGTTTATTCTATCTTTTAATTTCACTTAATGTGGAGGACTTATGTGCTCCCCCACTTGGAGTAATAATGAAAGTTCTGTACAAGGTGATGATCTACTGGAAAACAATACTTTCTGTTGAAATCAGAACTTAGAGGATATTCAGTAACATCTCTGAAAGGAAATAATTTTCTGAGAGGGAAGCCACAACAGATTTTAGACCATGCGAGATCTTCATTGAAAGGTTGTCTTTTAGATGGGAAATTCTTTGTAGCTGGTTTGGTGGAAGGAACACTAAGCCAGTCTGTGTCACTTCTCCAAACATAGGTTTCATGTTGTCTCCAAGACTAGGCAAGGGCTTACGTATTAGTATTAGCCACTGTAAGGTTACAAGACTGTCCCAAGATTTTTTTAGATGCAAGGGAGAATTTTCTGCCTTTTCAGAGCTAAGAAATTTGTGTCAATATTTTCAAAAGCATGAACTCAAAAGATCAAAAGAGTCTCTGAGCTGGAACCTGCCTCTTTTCCTGAAAAGTAGGTGTAAGAACATCGTAGGAATCTTGAGAAAAATCCCCTTTTCTGTTTTGCATTGTGGACAGTCATGCTATTGGTACATCTCTGCGATGTTTCAGGTAACATAAAAAATTTGCTCAAGACAATGAAAATATTCTTTCCTTACCAATTAAAACCCTATTTTGTTTTCAAAGAACCAGGGACTTAAACAAGTCACAACATGGTTTTCTAACCATGGGAAAACCGGGAAGCCCTTCATAAGAAAGTATTGTCTTTTATTGGCTTAGAAGAAGAATTATTAGAGCCAGTGAAAAGTAGACAGACAGAACAGTATCTCTAGATGAAGTCAGTGCTTACAAGATAAAAGCTTTTTCTACTTGATCAATTTTTTTAAATGCCGTTTTAATGTCTGGATCATGTCATTAAACATTTTCCTAAAAGTACCCAGCAAAACTTTTTATAAATACAGTATTTAATGGCCTCCTCTCTTCCCCATATTCCAGTTGACAAGGTATACAGCTTAAAGAATGAGCTGGATTGCCAGCTTAGATCTGTCAGGCCTTATGACACCTGTGTTGCTTACAGATCAGAGACTGGAAATGCTCCCCTTCCGTCAATGATAGTCCAGGAAACATTTTGTGACAAATAAAATGGCGCTGTAAGTTATGGGTTTGTATTAGTAAGTTTTACTTGGTAATTATAGACAAAACATTTTTTAATCAAATTTAACACATTTTTACTTTTGGCTTTTAAGTATGCAATGTGGGCTTTCCAATTCAAGTTTGTATATAAAAAAAATTTGCTTAAGAATTTTACTGTTTTGCTAATATTAGGATGACAGACTATATTAAACAGAACTAAGATTTTCAGACATCTGCTTCTCCTAACTGCACTTTTGAGAATAAACTGGGCATACTGAATCTTGGGTAGTGTAAAGTGTAGCACTGCCATCTACATATAGTATAAACTTTTGTTTTACTCTGCTTGGCAACTGTTTTGCAATGTTGTTAACTGCTAGGAGGAATAAAGATACTTAACCAGTTGAAATTTTTGCAGGGTCAAAATCTCTTCTTTGGTAAGGCACACTCTTTTCTGGATTACCGCTTATGCAACTATAAACAACTTTTTCTCGCTGGAAATTTCTCATGTACGATAGAATGCTGGTTTTGGTCTCATTTTGAAGTAAATAATGTTTATCTTTTGCCGTAAAATGTTAGTTTTGGTCTCATTTTGAAGTAAATAACGTTCATAATTTGCTGCAAAATGTTAGTTTTGGTCTCATTTTGAAGTCAATAATGTTTGTGATTTGCTGCAAAATATTAGTTTTTGTCTTATTTTGAAGTAAATAATGTTTATCATTTGCCGTAAAATGTTAGTTTTGGTCTCATTTTGGAGTAAATAATGTCTATCATTTGCTGTAAAATGCCAGTTTTGGTCTCATTTTGAATTGAAATAATTGTATTTTTCTGTTGAGTCTTTAAAAGTATTTTCTGCAGATGATGTCATTTGATATCATCAGAATCTTAAGGAACGAAATTTGCATAATATCATCAGATATCACTGGGATCTCAAAGGATTAGAGAACTTTACTTTGAACACCATGAATATATGTTAAGCATTTGCTTGTGGAATGTTTGGTGTGTAAGGTCGTTTTTTATGAACCTCTAACATTGCTGTTATTTAACGTTTTTTAATGTTGCCCATCTCCAAGTAACTTTGTATGCCTTTTTGATATCAAAGAACATGGCAGTAGCTACTTGACTTCTGGGTAACAATGAATCAGCTGTAGATGTATTTTTCCATGCTGTTTCTTGGCATGAGGATTATTAGGCCTATTGTTTCAAGAATGTTAGTCATGGGTTTACTAATTTATTTTATTTGACATAGACATC
The DNA here is from genome assembly GCF_040412425.1 of Macrobrachium rosenbergii. Classification (NCBI taxonomy): domain Eukaryota; kingdom Metazoa; phylum Arthropoda; class Malacostraca; order Decapoda; family Palaemonidae; genus Macrobrachium; species Macrobrachium rosenbergii. The sequence goes on from NC_089742.1 coordinate 57,925,048, forward strand.
TTGTTAGAAATTTCAGTGTTTTTGATGTATCTGCATTGCTGCTTTTGTAAGTGGTTCTTCATCTCTCTATAACACTGCAGGTACTTCATTTTACCATACGGTATTCAGAACTTATTCTTTCAGTCATGCCTAGTAACTCTGAAGTTTGCGCTGTCAGTTTTATTAATTGTCAAGTAGCTTCCCATCTGAAGTTTATTTGTAGTTTTAAGCTTTGAATCTGTTCTCTCTTATATGTGTAAAGGACAAATCCTTCAGCAGACATCTTAAAAGTAGGTAAATTTTTGTCACTGAAGAAATATTTCTGGATTAGGCCTCAAGGGGATACCACATTAAAAAAAAAAAGCGCGCCTACGTACTCTACCTTATGGGTGGTGTGGAAAAAGCTTACCAATGTTGCACTCTCAAAAATTTGAGTTATCTATAAAACTATCACTTGTAGAGAAAAAAAATGCAGAGAATCCTTTTTTCAGAGAACTTAATGTTCTTTGATTATGTACTTCATAGTAATTTTCGTCAGACCAACCGTTTCCACGGAAACAGCGAAAAACTGAAATTCAGCGGCCATTTTCCAAGATGGCGGACGAAGCTCAGGGTGGATTAATGGGGACTTTTGATATGTCATTTCTAAGTGTCTAAAGAAGTCTATTTACCAATTTTCAGCTTATTATATTAAAATTTTTTTCATTTATTTTGCCTAATTTCATTGGACCGCCAGTCATAACATTGCCACCGAATAGGTGTTGGTTCAGCTCTGGACCGTGGTTCAGCTTTGCTTACCTACTGCTTTTTTTTATTTTTAAAATTTGTTAAGATACTTTTTAGGGACTTTATGTTTTACTTATTTTTAAGTTGTTCCTTTTAATTGTTCCTAGAAATTCATTTCTCGCTATAATGTGGTTCGGATTCCACAATAAGCTGTAGGTCCCGTTGCTAAGTAACCAATTGGTTCTTAGCCACGTAAAATAAGTCTAATCCTTCGGGCCAGCCCTAGGAGAGCTGTTAATCAGCTCAGTGGTCTGGTAAAACTAAGGTCTACTTAACTTTTTTAATGTTTTAAATTTGTAATCATGATGCAATTTTGATTTTAAATTTTGTTGCCTCTATTGTTTATTTTGTACAGCCCTCGAAAATCTAATGAAGACTACGAAACGTCTGGAAGAAATTACCGTTTTTAGCAACAAGTCCTTATGTCATCATCCTCATTGATGTATGTAGGCCTGCATCCGGCTGTGGCCATGGCCGCTGTTTGGATATACGTAATATGTATATATATATATATATATATATATATATATATATATATATATATATATATATGTGTGTGTGTGTGTGTGTGTGTGTGTATGTGTGTGTGTGTGTGTATGTGTGTGTGTGTGTGCATATATATATTGCTATTTTTCAAACATTTAGACATTATTTAAACATGAAAAATTAAAACAAGTTAACAAAAATGTACACAGAGAAAATGCTAACACACCCCACGTAGTTTCCCAGCCAAAGAAAACCGTGTAGTAACTTCGTGATAAATGCTTATAAGTCGCCTTGTCCTTGAACTCCATTGGCCGGTTCGCGTGGCATCTCCCACCAAGTGGTTCACATCATCCCTCGTTCCCCAACTGCATTGTCAGTCTGGGCTGGGAAGTGATAGACATACTGGGCAGTGAACGTTCCCTCTCCTACGAAGTGCAAATGCTGCCCTGAGTGTTAACCGGTGCAGTGGTTTGTACTTTTGGAAAGAATAGTTTTATGTGATTAACACTTCAGTGCTATGCGTGGTTTGTTAGTACTGAAAAGATACTTTGGTAGTCTAATTTTATCGACATTTTTGAGACGGGTAAGTATATCTGGTCGAAGTTTGTCAGGAAGTGGACGGGTTACTTGATTGAAGTAAGGAGATTTTTTGATCTTTAGTTATACTAAAAACGCCTTTATAGTCTGCTCATTATCGCGGTCCGCAGAAACTTTTGCACTTCAGTGATGGTTATATGAAAATTGTTACATGTAGTCACCGCTTCTTGATAACGTAAATTTTCTTAGAATTATAGCACCTATTTTAGATAATTAGATGACGTATAATAAATTCATGAAAGTCCTACCATTAATCAAAATTTTGAGTTCTAAGAAAAGCTTTTTATTAAAGCAGAGTTTAATCTATAAATAACTACCATAAGTTAGACTATATAGTAATTATAATTTCTAAAAAAGTTTATGAAACAGCAGCGTCATGTAGGTTATTTGAGGAAAAGGTTAAGATAACTGTATTACCGTTGTAGTAGTACGTCTATAGAGATGTGTCTGCATGTTCTTTCCCACTCTTTTTTTTCTGAAAAGTATTGTAAGGCTTTTTGCATATTTAGGTTTTATATTTCCTCTTACTGCAACTTCGCCTCCCTTAAGAGATCCTCCTTGCTAGGGGAAGCGGAGCGAAGATGTACAAGTAAATGCGCTTGTCCTAATTCTTGAAGCAATCAACAAAAATTCATTGATAAATAGTTTTTTTTTATGACCGTGAAAAGGGTATTGGAGATCAAGCATACAGGGCGAAACGGTCAGTAAGCAGATATAATCATACGGCAGGTTTTCCAATGATTCTTGCAAAAGAAGAAGAATAAAAAAAAAACAGGTATGATGACAAGAAGAACAATGTACAGAGAAAGTAAGGATTATAAGGTAAATATATTAGCGATAAAGGCTTCCATTTTCTCAGTAACTATTAAATGCTACATTTTTTTTCGTATTTCAGGTAACTGACGAAAAAGGCAACATTTAACTCGACACGCCGAAAAAATGACTTGTATGCGACTGATCTTGAGTGTAGCATATCTTACTCTGAATAGTCCTACACGCTGCTGCGGTCTTCACACGATAAGGCCACAATCTACTGATAAACACAATGCGAACACAGCAGAAGGTCGTGTTCTCAGTTCCTTACACGAAGAACATGAAACGTACAGCAATGAATCGTTCGAGGTGAATGGTTCACACGCCTTGCGACTGGAAGCTTTTCCTCAAAATTCCACATCTTTCGCCGAGAAAGTCCTACTTTTAAAACAAGGGAAAAAGAAGACTGAACCCTCTTATCAATGGGAGACGTTACAGAGCCTTCTTCAGGGTGAAGGCACATCGTCTTCCTCTTCTTCAGAAACAGATGAAATAATTAAGATTTTTGTGGACGGAGAGAAACCCGAAGGGCCGTTCGATCATATATGGCGGAGTACAGGTTTATGGTAAGTCACTGTTCTGTTTGAACGCCAGGTGACGTATGAGATATCTGTAGGCCTATGCTTTTGTGCTTGTGTTAGTACTTGTATATGAATGAGGAAGAGGATTGAATAATGCCATTAATCTTCATTTACTCTAGAAACATACTGAGCGATTACTGAGACTGCTATTGACTATAGCTATCTTCCCTGATAGCTTATATTTTGGTAAAAAATCATAGTTTATTGATTGTGCGTAGAATATCATGGTGTCTGTAATTCGTTAAAAAAACCATAATATACAGCAGTTTTAGATCTTCTTCGTTATTCCTTTATATGATAATAAACGGAAAAAACTTCATTGTTATTCTTCCTGGAGATACGTGAATATTATTTTCTTTATGTATATAAGAATTATCTGTGTGGATTTGTTAAGAATTTAATGGAAATTTTTTCTGGCTAATTCCATAGGACTGCGTGAATATAATAATAATAATAATAATAATAATAATAATAATAATAATAATAAATTATATTTTTGTGAAATTTCAGTCCTCCGGACCCTCACAGCGAAGCTCACTTGTTTCTACTGAGTCAAGATGAACTGCAGAACTTGGCCCTGATTGGTTCTCTCCCTAACGACGGTATTGCGCAAGTTCGTATTCATTGGCTTCTAGATCTTGTAAATGCCACGTAAGTTTTGGCTTGTTCGATATGCAATTATCAGAGAATTTAGTAAAATTTGCTAGCTAATATTAAAAATTAATAATTCATGTATAAATGACATGTATTCTTGCCGTAAAAGTAATGACTTTATGCATACGTATCTGTCTTTTTGGAGAATTTGAAATTTCAGTGCGATTCCAGTGATTTTATAGGCATAGTTTATTGTGTATTTCTTTACATTTGATCTTTTTGAAAGGAGCAAGTTTATTTATCAAAAATCATTAAGAACAAGAAATTGTGTGGTTACTTTTTCTGTTAAAATTGGCGACCATTCAAACTGTAAAATATGGAATAGTAGGAGTAACGTTCTTAGGATGATTTTAGTAAAAACTCGATTATAAAATAATGTAAGAATTTGTTGCAAAATTATTTTAGACTGACGGTATCTCCAATAAGTAGCTGTAATACATAGAATTATTGTTATTCTACTTACTTTATTCCTTACTAGAAAGAACTTTGGTCCCTATAAACAATATCTTTCTAATCAAATGAAATTTATGGTCAAAATTTTGAATTTACTTTATTCCTTACCAGAAAGAACTTTGGTCCCTATAAACAATATCTTTCCACTCAAATGAAATTTAAGGTCAAAATTTTGAATCGTTTTCTCTCTCTCTCTCTCTCTCTCTCTCTCTCTCTCTCTCTCTCTCTCTCTCTCATCATTTATGATATCTGACTTTCCAGTGTCGATGACTTAGGACCGAAATACAACTACACGCATCTTGACAGTTTAATGAATCGTCTCAGACAGTTTAACTTGAAGCCAGGATTTGAAATTATGGGAAATCCCGGAAACGTCTTCAACGACTTCGAAAATGTCACTCAAGTCACCTGGTGGCGTCACTTAGTAGCTCAGACGGCAAGGAGGTACGTAGGTAAGAACATTGGTCTGTATACTAGGGTAAACATAGTAGGCAGTACTGTTTATTTTAGTTGAGAAATTAACTTAAAACACTTATAACAAGAGTTATGTTAAAGTAATTAGTAAAATTCCTCACATTTTGTACTGGAAATATATTTGTATGTGATTTAGCAAAGTTATGAGACTAGATTTTTTCTGGAAAATCGCTTACCATGCATTTGTATATACCTTAACTGTTCACCAGGGAATTTGAACTAGACCGTTAAGGGAAATTAGTGTCCAGCTGTTGATAAATATATCCCTTGACTTGGTGTGATTAAATATATCCCCTTGATATGACCTGGTTAAATATCTCCCTTAACATGACCTGATTAAATGTATTCCCTTGACATGACCTGATGAAATATCTTCCCTTGACATGACCTGATTAAATATCTTCCTCGGTATGACCTGATTAAACATCTCCATTAACATGACCTGATTAAATATCTTTCCTTGACATGGCCTGATTAAATATCTCCCTTGATATGGCCTGATTGATATCTCCCTTGACATGGCATGATTAAATATTTCCCCTTGACATAACCTGATTAAATATATCCCTTGATGTGACATGATTAAATATCTCCCCTTGATATGACCTGATTAGATATATCCCCTTGATATGACCTGATTAAGTATCTCCTTTGACTTGACCTAATTAAATATATCCCTTGATATGACCTGATTAAATATCTCCCTTAACATGACCTGATTACATATATTCCCTTAACATGACCTGATTAAATATTTCCTTTAACATGACCTAATGAAACATCTCCCCCTAACATGGTCTGATTAAATATCTCCTCCTAACATGACCTGATTAACTATCCCTTGACATGACCTAATTAAATATTTCCCTTGGCATGACGTGATTACATATCTCCCTTGATATGACCCGATTAGATATCTCCCTTAACATGACATGATTAAATGTCTACCCTTGACACGACCTGATTAAATATCTCCCCTTGACATGATCTGATCATAATTTTGTAACAATCTCCCACTGATGTCAGAAAAATACGGCCTGGATTGGGTGGCGTCCTGGAACTGGGAAACCTGGAATGAACCGGACCACCATGACTTCGATTCGCTGAATTTTACTCTTCAAGGTATTTATTGCAATCAAATCCGACCTTTTTATTTCATCATTTTTTAATTTTAGCCATAATACACTATGTGTTATTGGGATTTTTTATGTGAAATATTATAACTGTTATGGGATGTGCTGTATATCCTTGAATTTGAGTATTTTATTGGTAAGAAATTCACGTTATTGTGCTTAAATTGTTGCACGTTAAAAATGAACAATTATATGATTAAAATTTTTTCTTTGTAAAAGATGAAAATAAAAACTTTCGAACACCTGAACGGTATTCTTCCTCAGTTTTCACGAGTTTTTCATGACGAAAACACTGAAGAGGAACCGTTCAGGTGTTCGATTTTTTTTTTTTTATATTTAACAAAGAGTATACAGTTTATTGGCGTGATTGTTGGTTTTTAATATACAATATTTGATTGTTATTCCCTGAAGATACGCTGTCTTGTTATACAAATTTTGACTTCTCTCCAGGTTTTCTGAATTATTACGACGCCTGTCGCATGGGTTTAGACGATGTTTCTCCAGAGATTGTGTTTGGTGGCCCCGGGGGCTCTTGTCGGGACCCAAATTTTTCCAAAATTTGTTGGGCTCTTCTAGAGCATTGTGACAACGGATCGAGCATTTTTACCCCTGGAGTTCCAACTGGGATTGACTTCATTTCGTTCCACAAGAAAGGTGTGTTGGATTTTTCCACATGTTTTCGAAAGTTTGACATAGTACACTAGACACTGTATTTGGGAAAGCCCAAAATTACTTCCTTAATATAGAGCCATTGTTGTATGACCATTCCCATGCTGGAAAACAAAACAAATTATCCTTAAGCAAAGTTTTGCTTTTGAGCAAATGCGTCTTGCCAAGTCTCAAATTAATATAGAGCCATTGTTGTATGACCATTTCCACGCTGGAAAACAAAACAAATTATCCTAAAGCAAAGTTTTGCTTTTGAGCAAATGCTTCTTGCCAAGTCTCAAATTACATGGCATTTCTCTGTTGTGTATTGATTACCAGGAAGACAGGTGAAAACAATTATAAACATTGCGCTCTATTAGAGTCAACAGTTAAGTGTAGATAAGTGAATTCAGTACATAAGATGATCCCGTCTCCGTGAGAAAGAATTAGTTAAGCCTCATTTCCCTACTTTTGAAAAACACAAAAAGTTGTGTCTTTCTGCAGTATTACCTAAACGCTCTTCCAGGAATTTGGATCACCATCAAATTCAGTCTCATGGAAAGCAAATAATCCTAGAAATAAGCCTTATATTTATTTTACTTGATTTTCTGTCGCCTTTTTAACGTTTCAGTATTCTCCTTTCACTGTACTATCTCGGGTTTAAACCTGCTTCCTTTCATGTTTTTTTTTTTTTTTGCGACTTGAATTAGATAAGGGTGTTGTTACCAGTTCCGTTGGTCTCTGTCTATGTATGAGTGTATATATATATATATATATATATATATATATATATATATATATATATATATATATATATATATATATATATATATATATATGTACAGTATATATAACTTTACCACATACTCAATTGTTTCTGTGCATTAGTAGAATTACTAAAGGACTTCATTCAAACTGGATGGTGTCTGATAAATACGCGATTAGATACCATCCAGTTTGAATAAGGTCCTTTTAGGTATATATATATATATATATATATATATATATATATATATATATATATATATATATATATATATATAGTGTAGTGTGTGTGAGAGAGAGAGAGAGAGAGAGAGAGAGAGAGAGAGAGAGAGAGAGAGAGAGAGAGAGAGAGAGACTTCAGGACAATGTTAGGGATTTTATTATCAGGATTCTCAGTACCGCGGTCGGGGGTCATTTCTCAAATCTGTAGCTGTATAAAACGTGGATAGTTTCTATAACTTCGGTTTTCGGTATTCTATACTTTAGTAACTTTTATACTTGGTTTTCACGAACTCCTGCCTCAGAGGAAAATGAAATGCTACGCGAGTTTAGAGTTAGCGACGAAAACCAATGAAATTGATTAAAATCGCCTTCTATCCATGTTTTTCCAGATCTTCCTCCTCTCTTTCCTCTTGACCTTACGCATTATACACTTTTGCGCGCGCGCGCGTGTGTATGTGTGTGTTCATGGGTTTTGCGTACGCTTTAGGAAAATTATGTATTTTCCTCTCATTGCAGGACAGCAGGATGCAGATACCATATTGGAAAAGGAGCTTCCCACCGTTGCTCAAATTCACGATCAGTATCCTTCCTTGCGTCAAGTCCCTGTCATGAACGAGTGAGTATAGTCTTTGCGATCTTATCATTTTGTTGAATCATCGTTGAGACAAAACTAGGATTCCCATAACATCAATCAGAAACTTGGTCATGTATATTGTATGTAAAAATAACCCTTGTGTGATGCTACTTTTCCCCCTTGTTAAATAAAAATCCTTTGGCGTCATGCTTGACTTATAAAAGAGTAATGATGAAGTAAGTTTTTTTCGTGTCTAATTGCCGTAGGTGGAAAAATTTCAGTTAGAATTAAACGACTTGGTTAGGCTTTTGATGCTCGTAAAAATCAAGATTTCAGTTCTCCTAAAAGTGTCGTGAAATGTTGAAGGGTTCTGAAAGATAATAATTTCCATATGAATCTCATCATTGATCAAAGTCTCATCTGTTCTCCTTGGCTGCAACTCTTCCAAATAAATCGAAATAGCAAAAGAGGATTTAGAAAGTAAAATTCTATGCAGTATCTCTGTTCGAAGGGTTTTAACGCCATAAATTCCAGTTAAAACGCGTGGCAGATTTGCGAAATATTGGAATTATTTTCACACATTCTTTTCATATCGTAAATATAAGGCAATATAAAAAAAAAGTTCGTACACAATTAGAGTATTGAATGAAGTTAAATTTGGTCCCCTGCTATCTGAGGTTCCTGTATAAATCACGATTATTGCCACAATAAAGAGGTATACGCGTGTCGTTGCATTATTTGCTTTTATTGTTGAAAAAAATATTCACGACTAAGTACCTTTGTGTAATAGCATCCCAAAGAAATTATTCATGCATCATTTCATGAGTGATATCAGGAAACCCATGATTTATTATCACGGGTATTCTGACAAGTCATTGGCATAACAATTCTGCATGCATCAGCAATATGCATGATTTTATGTGGTTTATGTTCTTTCAAGATTTTCCATTAACACGGCTGTTGTAAACCAAAACTGTAGAGCCTTTCCGGTTATCTTATTCATGCCCATCACTCATTTATATTACATTATATATATATATATATATATATATATATATATATATATATATATATATATATATATATATATATATATATATATACACATACAATTATATAGATGTACAGTGTGTATATATATGTATATACAGTATATATATACATATACATATAGATAGATAGATAGATAGATAGAATATTTACTTTTTAATTGAGAATGATTTAAAGACATAAATATTCATGCTTTCTAACTCTGTTTATTTGGGGAAGCGCTTTTCCTTGCTTTTGCTTTTTTTAATTCGAAAGTTATAATCTTCTGGTGTAGGCAAAATGAAAAGGACATGAAAGCTATTTGTTGTGAAATTATATACAGGATATATATATATATATATATATATATATATATATATATATATATATATATATATATATATATAATTTCACAACAGATGGTCTTCATGTCCCTTAATTTTTATTTATTATATATATATATATATATATATATATATATATATATATATATATATATATATATATATATATATATATATATATATATATAAACAGGGTTAGAAGGCATGAATATTTACGTCTTTTAAACCATTCTGAATTAAAAGTAAATATTCTCTGAATACTGCCTAAGAAAGATTATTGTAAAATTGAATTCAAGTTAAGCGAAGTTCACACAAAATATAAACATGGATTAGAGCCGTTCTGATCCATTCTAAAAAAAAAAATGTCAAAAATTTATTTTATTTCGTAAATGATTAATTTTTTATTTAGTTTGCTTAATTCTCACCTGGCTATGATTGGTTAAAGCTAGATAAAAGTAACCTTTTCATTTGTATCTTTCAAGATTCCATTCAAATTAAGATTTTTTTTTATTATTTTGATTATTTGTTTATTCGTGTGTGTGTCCGTCTTTCCACCCAAAAGATACATAAAAAAGTAACTGATGATTTTCAGCGAAATTTGCGGAAGTGGTACTGGTAATTCGATTTTAAGCTGGACTGAAATCCGGATACACATTGAAAGTTTTTTTTTTTATTTGCAAAGGGGCATGAGCTTCGAAGAGCTTTTTAGTTTAAGAATGTATATACAAGAAGGCAAACGGGTGTCCTTTTTATGTGGTATGGGCCGTTATATGGGTCAAATCTTCGCAAAATCTCGAAATCAACACCATTACATTTTATGATAGCAACAGAGGTAACTCTAATGAAATAACAATAACACCGATGAAATAAAAGAATAAATGGTAATGTGATACATTTTGTTTTTTAATTAGGGATCATTCAAGTGTAGAATCAAATAGCTATTGAAAATACTCGAAATGAAAACGATATCCATTTTTGGAGTTTTACTTTTTTTCTTTTTTATTTTGCGTTTTGGAAGAAAGAGAGAATCCCTCTCTGAGTTTGAGTTTAGGATGGAGGTGTTTTCTTATGGGATTTTGGGACGTTCAAAAATGGCGGGAATTCTTGAGAATTTTCTCTATTGGTTTTCCTTTTTTTCAAAATATATTTTGGCTTTCGTGAAACAAGAACGCATTCTTTAATAATTATCTGTGGAACATTATACAGTATATGGGGCTTCGTATGACACGGAGAAAGGCAGTATAACAAGACTGGAATTATAAATATATTGTGAATTGTATGGAAAATACCTAAGAGCCATGATTTACAGATGGGATGGAAGTGATAGCAAATGAGGCATGTTCAACGATAAAAGTTAATTGTAAAATTAATTGTGACGATTGTTTTTGTAAAATAATTTAATTTTCATTTTACTCATGTAGCATAAGTTCAATATATATATATATATATATATATATATATATATATATATATATATATATATATATATATATATATATTTATGTGTGTGTGTGTGGAGGGAGGAGGTATATATTTGACTGTTGACTTCAAGTGATAGGGAAGCTTGGCAAAAGCACTGTTTTGTTATTGGAAGACATACCATGATCTGAGTGTAATTAATGCATGAATATCATGCTATCATAAAGTCTTTCTTGTGAAGGACGTAACATTTATATTCTCAGTTTGCGTAAGCTATTTGGTTTTCATCTACCCAAAACCAAAAATTGTTCATTTTTCAATAATTCAATAACGAATCCGTAAATGATAGGATGGCATCATCATTTAATTTTATGACCGGCAGTTATCGAAAAGTTTAGAAGCTGCTTTATCTCAATGAGTCGTTCTTATTCACTGTAAGTATAAAAAAAAATAAATAAAAAACGAATGCCTACTGCCCTTTTTTTTTTTTTTATTATTATACATAGAGACACTAAACTAGAGACTTTCTTCTTCCGGAGTCTGTCTCTCTTTTCTGTGAGAATTTAGACGATCATATCAATTCTGTCACTGATGCATTCGTAAACACTCGAAGAATAAAAACAGAAAGATTCACGACTTCAGTTTCCATTGCTTAATGGCCTTCCAATACTTTTACCCTCTGCTGATGTCTTTGTGATGATTCAGGCCGACCTATTCCTTGTTCGAAACCGGCAGCCTTGATTCACAATGGCCTTTTTTTTCTTCTTCTTCTTTCTTTTTTTGTCGAGATGATCGCTCCTCTTTTACAGATTGAAAGAGACCCTCATTTTCATCACATTTCGGAAATGTAGATAATGGCTCATTTCCCTTTTCCCCCCGTCGTTCCAGCGAAGCGGATTTCGAAGTAGGCTGGTCCAAAGGGAGGGAATGGAGGGCTGATGTGCGCTACGCTGCTCTGGCTGTGAGGTCGGTCTACATCCATCAGCTCGCGAAGTCTCGGCTTTCTCATTTCAAGTATTCTCTCATGAGCTTTGACAACGCCTTCCTCAATTACCGGCCTTTCTTCTTCGATCAACGGACCATCCTAACGAGGTACTGGTGGTTTGATGCTTTTCAATGCTGTATAAAATGTTCAGTTTCTTTTATTTACTCTGGCAAGAAGGTTATGCCTAGGGTTTGATTTGCCTGTTTGTCTTAGTCTGCCAGCTAACAAGATTAAGTGAAAACAAATGAGCGGATTTTTACCTTTTTTTTTTAATATGCATTACGTTTCAAAGAACAGTTTGGAGGAATTTGTTGTGAATCAGATTCTGAATGTGGATGCGTGATTGTTTTGAACCTTTATTCAAAGAAAATAACATACAGCCTGATTTTAGTCAACAGAATACTTGGTGCAGACTGAGTAAGTACGAGTTACCTATGTGAATCGTGTCCATGTGTTTGCTAAAGAAAACGTAAACGATTTAGGGTATATGAGAGACTATGCTAAGTACCTTGGCGGAACCTTGCAGTTTCTGATTTTCCCTTCTAATTAGATTTGTATCACGTCCAGGAACTTAGATAATAACATCAAAGACTTGAGCCTAAACTGTTATCAGCTTATTCAAGTCTACGGTTAAGAGAGTTAATCTTATATGAGCGTGTTTTGATAAAAGATTTTAAATTAATTTACTTTTAAGCTTTATGTTGCTGTTCGCAGTTTTAGTTGTTGAATTAGAATGAGCTGCTGCGTTTAATTTGTTTTTGTCTCAATATTAAGAAAAATATATGTAGTATAATATACACATAAGTTTTAGTCAGCTTAAATTACAATGAATATTCAATGAAAGGTGTTAGTTATGTTGATTTGGTTTGTAAATTATGGAATTTATCAATAACACTGAAAAGTTTGTTTTCAAAATCAACTTTTAGACCAATAGGGCCCACAGTTTCCTCATCGCTTAAGTCAGCACAGGTAACATTAAATGATTCTGTCTCTGCAGTCGACAAAAAAGGCGATAATAGTCAAATTCCAGGCAGTGGATTAGAATTTAGCAGTTCCATTCAAATTACGTATTCATGCATAATTTATGTAGACCTATGTGTGCATTTCTCTGCCCAATGACACCACGTCACCAACTTTACCTTTTGATAAATGTATAGTGCGAATGCACACTCAGTCACATATATTACATTATCAGAGAGCAGTTTCTATTGGAAACAAGTAAAAAATGCGTCGAAGTTTCTCCGGCGCAGTCGAGTTTTCTGTACAGCATATAATGCTGTATGAAACTCTCACCCACGGCCCATGAAACTCTCAGCTGCGGCGTATGAAACTTTCAGCCACGGCCCGATGGTGGACCTGTGGTGTTGGCACTTTAGTTGTGCCAGACGCACGATCATTGCTAACTTTAAATTTAAATAAAATAAAAACTACTGAGGCCAGAGGATTGCAATTTGATAAGTTTGATGATTGGAGGGTGGCTGATCAACATACCAATTTGCAGCCCTCTAGCCTCAGTAGTTTTTAAGATCTGGGGGCGGACAGATAAAGTTCGGACGGATAGACAAATAACCATCTCAGTAGTTTTCTTTTACAGAAAACTAAAAGCTGACAAGAGAAAAAATAAGTCGGTAATCACTCCTCATTTATCCTCTACTTTTTGATAGAAAAATCTCAGTATATATAGCTTTTACATATCAGCAGATTCATTTCAGTGCGCCTTGAAGCTCCGAGAACAACTCAGTGTGCCTGTTATCTCGGAGGCACTTGCACATTGGATATTAGGCCCATAATTTTTAAAGCCTCAGTCTGTGTAGCAATCCAGCATTTCGTAGTCCTCATTCCTTTTAACTCGCAAGTATCTGGTGGCGAGACTAGAATACGTGTTTCCTTTTAGTTTAACGATCTCTTTTCTCCCCTTTGTTATTCAAAACCAAACCATTTCGACAGACTTTAGCCTCACCTTTTGAAAGCTATCACAACAAGGTCTATGATTTCAACTTTGCCATGGTTTTTACCACGCTTTCCCTATAATTTGTCATTTTATCCCTGTAGCCCATTATATTCTGTATGTGCCTCAAAGACAGAATGCTTCAGTAGTTTTAATAAGGAGGATGTGAACCAACAATCCAGTCATGTATTTAGGCTTTGCTACTTTCGACATTCCTTTCCAGAGCCGTGCGAGGTTTCTCTTATATTACTACTTGCCGCACCGTGTCATTTATTATGCCGGGTAATAGATAATTCCAATTATTTGTACGAAGTGAGTGACATTCCATCATCGGGAATATTATTAATGGTAACTTCACCCAATCCTTGGTTTTGTTCAATTCAACGATCTTCGTATAACTTTAGTGTTCTCATGTCACAAGGCTTACCGTTGACTTTATAATCTGTAAGCTGTCACCATTTGACAATGTCATTCAGGTAAGAGTCATTCATACATTTCATTTCCCACAAACTTTCACCAGACATTACAACGTTCGTATTTTCACTGTTCTTTAAACGTGGAAATGCAATGAAAACCTAATGTACCAAGACGGTTTAATTGTATACTAGTACGTTCTTAATTGTGTATGTTTGAAGATGTATTTATAAAGCTGATGCGGCTTGTACCAACATTATTCGTGTTCATTTGTGCATTCGACTGTTATATAAAACGTTCTGTAGGTTTAACATGTTAAACTATGTTGATTATTGACACAGCGAAAAAAAAATGTACGGTTTTTTTTTAGCAAGGTTTAGCTGTAGTGATAACTGTGACTTCCCACTGAGAATGGTCATCAGGAGAAAGGGCTCCAGGTCACCAAGACCAAGAACCATAAAGTTGAGCTCTATGGACCTTGGTTAAGGCAGTGCTGTGGAGAGATGCCGTGACCTAGGATTAGTTAGTACGCCTTGCGTCGTAAATGAAGGCAGTTTCAAGACTGAAGTGTTATCGTAACGACCGGGGGAGATCTTGATAGGTCGCCCGTTAGCACCTCGTTACTGAGTAGTTTAAAAATAGGTTTTGTTTCAGTCTCTCTCTCTCTCTCTCTCTCTCTCTCTCTCTCTCTCTCTCTCTCTCTCTCTCATCCTTTTCTTGCGTTGTAGTCATAATCCAAGAATTATTGGTTTATTTTTGTTAGGTTTTGTTTATACTCTCTCTCTCTCTCTCTCTCTCTCTCTCTCTCTCTCTCTCTCTCTCCCTTTTCTTGCGTTGTAGTCATATTCGAAGAATTATTGGTTTATTTTTGTTAGGTTTTGTTTATACTATCTCTCTCTCTCTCTCACCCCTTTCTTGCGTGTAGTCATATTCGAAGAATTATTGGTTTACTTTTGTAAGGTTTTTGTTTTTACTTTCTCTCTCTCTCTCTCTCTCTCTCTCTCTCTCTCTCTCTCTCTCTCTCTCTCTCTCTCTCTCTCTCTCTCTCTCTCTCTCATTGTCATATTTGAAGAGTCATTGGTTTATTTTTGTTTCTTGTTTGATGGTGCCTTTTGTACCCAGACGTTGCAATCATGAATGAATATTTTATTTAATACTTGGATTGCGAGCCGATGTAACATTCAGCTTATGCTTGACAAAATAAGTGGCTGTTGCCAAATACCTGACAAAGATTATTGTGTGTATGTGTGTGTGTGTGTGTGTGTGTGTGTGAGAGAGAGAGAGAGAGAGAGAGAGAGAGAGAGAGAGAGAGAGAGAGATGAATAAAACGAAAATTTTTGCTGGCGGTCAGATATTACTTCAGTTGTGTCTGGACGTGATTGTTTTTCTCTGACATAATTCAAGTTTTAAGTGAACAACCCAGTAAGTTGAGACTAGAATTAGGAATACATTTTTGCCCGGTTTGAAAATCTCAGATCATTTATGCCATATTAGGATATTTCTGAACGGTCGAATTCAATTTTGTAAATTTAGTACATAAATGTCATTTTCCAGGGGGACGCAAGTGTATATATGCACGTGCTGATATATATCTAAATGGTAAATGTTGACTGTATATAGTCACCCATTTAATGATCCCTGTTTTTGGCAAACAAAAATGAACCCATCGTTTACTTGCCCTTGTTTACTTGCGTAACTCCCTTCACCACGAAATGAGGAACCTATCGAGTAATTTGTCAAGTTTGTAGTTTTTCTGAATGTTTAATGGTCTGCCTGAAATCCCATCCTGTGGTCCGACTTTCAGCACCTACTTCGTCATTTCATACCATTTAAACATATATATATATTTTTTAACATTTAAAATCTTTATGATACTCTTAATGAAGTGGTGAAGTTCCACACACACACACACACACACACACACACACACACACAGGTCCAATTAGTAAACCCAGTTTCCTTAATTACGGATGTGTGATAGCAGGATGCGAGGCCAGTCGTTTTGCAAATATGTCAGTATTCCAAAATGGCTATAATTTGAAAGTACGTGTTTGTGGAGAAAATGTTGAATCCCTGGAGTTAAATAAATGCAGAGGGGGGACTCGAGTGGTCGGTCTACCCCATAGAACGTTGGAACTCAAGTTGGATGAAGACAAGTTTCCTGTACAACGTATAATGCTGTATAAAGCAAAGCTATCAGCTACTACCGGTCAGCGTTCAGTTGCTCCCCAGATGCGGTCAAGGGAAGGTACGTCGCACCCCCTCCGGAAAGCGCTGCCAGACGCATGATCCACGGCTAACCTTAACCTTAAATGAAATATGAACTATCGAGGGTAGGGGGTTGCAATTTGGTATGTTTGATGACTGGAGGGTGGATGCTCAACATACCAACTTGCAGCCCTCTAGCCTCAGTAGTTTTTAAGATCTGAGGGCGGAAAGAAAAAGTGCGGTCGGACAAGCAAAGCCGTCACAATAGTTTTCTTTTACAGAAAACTAAAAAAGGATAGGTAGGAGGTACAGATGTCTGTTATATACTAATAGTCCTTTGGTTTGCGTTTTTCCCATTCCGGACTAAGACCGACCCCATGGCAAGAAAATGACATATTTTTATAAAACACACATTCCTTATTTTTTCTTTTTATAGGTTCCAAATCAACAATACCACCCCTCACCAGGTGCATTTTGTAAAGAAGCCAGCTTACACCATCATGGCTCTTTTGTCGCTGCTGGGAGATCGAATGCTGAGCTACACGGAGAGCTTCAAGGATAAAAGGTGAGAGGTTTTAAAGTTAAGAAAAGCAAGTCTTGTTGATGCTCATCAAACTGCCAGTTCTCTCAGAAAAATTCTTTTTCGCATTTAATTCATTTTATTTTGAAAATCGGGTTGAAGATGGAATTAAATATGAACCATCGTCGCCATCTATATAACCACGATAATAATAATAATAATAATAATAATAATAATGATAATAATAATAATAATAATAATAATAATAATAATAATAATAATAATAATAATAATAATAATAATAATAATAATAATAGGTATAGCAGAACCTCTTTTATTCATATGTTGTTGAAGGTGATAGCTGCATCAGTGGCATTCAATTTGTGTAGAGTTTACTCTATTTTTTAAATAATTGATTTTTACTGTTGCTTCTTTTGTCCTTCTTGTTACCAGCATCGTCTTTTAACTTTCATGGGGTTTGTAGGAAACAAATTTTTACTTAAGGTTTCATCCGCTATTCGATTTAATTGTTTTGAAGGCATGGGCGCTGGTGATTCTTTTCAAATTTTTGAGGAAATTCCTTTCGATAAATTATAAAAGATTCCCCAGGGCTTTCATTTCCCGAAACCGCAGTGACAACTTGAAATACAGTTCTTTATTAAGAATTAAAGCAATGTTCATGATGCACACTTTATAGATTGCAATGAAAAATAGTCGTGAAGAGCTTGGTAAAAGAGGCATACATTTTGAGACTTGTTTATTATAGTGAAAAGTAAAAGTATAGTGGCTGTTTATTGTGCTTTTGAAGTTACCGTTTTACAATTATACATCCGTTAAGTCCTTCAAAAGAAGGCATCGTGCTTACCCCATACAAAAATGGGAAAAAGCACGTTAAAAACAAAGAAGAAGAAGAATTAAGTGTTAAAATAATTTTCTTTACATTACCATAATTGACATATTTGTTTTACAGATTATCAGTGTTATCAACGTGTAGACACTGCGATGTGGCCAATTCGGTAGCCCCGGCGTCGGCCCGAGATGCGATAATAGAAAGCGATGCTACGAGACCAATGGAAATTGACAATCAATCTCCGAAATTGGTCAGAAGGGCGGGAAACGTCGAGGAAGACCCGAAGCCTGCACCGGGGAGCCGTAAACCGTCGGGTAAGGGACAACAGAAATGGCCTTTGGACAAAATCAGGAAAGTGGAATTTGTCATCGGACGGAGGATGAAAGATGTAATATTCTAAAATCCGAAAACCTGGTGAATATTTTTAGGCTATTGCTGAACAGCAGCACCAATGCGCGGTAAATGTGGCCTCGCTGTCCAGCTTCTCAGTTCCAGAGTAACTTCAAAAGTTCAAGCGATGATGCACGAATACAATTCTCCTTGTGTTTTAATAATTTACTTACATTTTTATATATTTATTGATTTGTTAATTTATTTTTTCTTTTTCAATAAGTGATCTCTCCTTTCTTTCTGCGTTTCCCATTGCCTTCTGTTGCTAGTTTTTAATGGGCACCATATTCTTTGGAAGCTTGAATTTCAAGTCATTGGCCCTTGTGGGCTTGTTCCATATGAATAGGCTTCGTCTTTTGATTAATAATAATAATAATAACAATAATAATCGAAAGAGTGCTATGCTTTCAGGTACCGGAAAAGAATTAGAACACGATTCCAAATTCTTTGGCAGCTTGAATTTCAAGTCATTGACCCTGTAATTGTTCCATATGAATAGGCTTCGTCTTTTGATTAATAATAATAATAATGATAATAATAATCATAATAGTAATAATAACAATAATAATCGAAAGAGTGCTATGCTTTCAGGTACCGGAAAAGAATTAGAACACGATTCCAAATTCTTTGGCAGCTTGAATTTCAAGTCATTGACCCCTGTGGGCTTGTTCCATATGAATAGGCTTCGTCTTTTGATTAATAATAATAATAATAATGATAATAATAATCATAATAGTAATAATAATAATAATAATCGAAATAGTGCTATGCTTTCAGGTACCGGAAAAGAATTAGAACACGATTCCAAATTCTTTGGCAGCTTGAATTTCAAGTCATTGACCCCTGTGGGCTTGTTCCATATGAATAGGCTTCGTCTTTTGATTAATAATAATAATAATAATGATAATAATAATAATAATAATAATAATAATAATGCTATGCTTTCAGGTACTGGAAAAGAATTAGAACACGATTCCAAATTCTTTGGAAGCTTGAATTTCCAGTCATTGACCCCTGTGGGCTTGTTCCATATGACTAGGCTTCGTCTTTTGATTAATAATAATAATAATGATAATAATAATCATAATAATCATATAATCGAAAGAATGCTACGCTTTCAGGTACGGGAAAAGAATTAGAACACGATTACAGGAGACCGGACGCTCTTCGTGAGAACCCAGTCACCCGGCTATCCGCATCGAATAACAAAAGAGCATCGGTGGCGAGCGATCCCTCAGACCGTTCTAGAACACAACCAGACGGTGGTGAATATTTCAGTTACTCTGTTACGTCAGACGGAGGGAGGTCGAGGGGCTCCGTATTATCGTCTGAACTGAGGAAAATAAAGCCGTATGATCCGTCTGCCTCTGCAGGAGCGCCGTGGGAGGCTACTCTTCTTCTCTCGTTTTCTAATGGAACGGAGAAGAACGAGGATGAGGTCGTGAAAGTGAAGGTTTCCTTTGCTCTCCCTGAGTTTCTTGTTGGGAGTGAGTATTATTATTATTATTATTATTATTATTGCTGCTAAGAAATTCAGAATATCGTGATACTCTGTTATGTAATAAAAATCCACAATTATTTGAATAAATTGTATTAACATGCATTTATATTATATTTATATTGTGTATTTACAGTATATTATTTTAGATAATTATTGTTATTATTATTGCTATTATTATTATTATTATTTAAATATATTATTATACATATAAAGCTGCTAAAAGAATGAAACTTGTCTTGGAAATTCAGTGAAGTTAAATCACTTGTTGCCTGTGCCATTGCCAATCATTCATGTACTTATTTGACTGACGCTTGATCAATAATTCTCTCTCTCTCTCTCTCTCTCTCTCTCTCTCTCTCTCTCTCTCGTTACAGGAAATCTAAGCATGGCAACGTACCGACTGAGTGCTGACACAAAGGGTCCTTATGAGGCGTGGCTGGAACTGGGCAGTCCGATTGAACCTAACCGAACAGAGTTAGCTTACATCAGGTCATTCGAGGTAAACGATGCGACGTCCCTCTGGCCCATAGCTGCAACCCATTTCATTACTTTTACTGTACCTCCGTTCATATTCTCTTTCTGTTGTCTTTCTTTCAACCCTTTCCTAACAATTGTTTCGTAGTGCAACTGCGAGGTTATCCTCCCGTTACACCTTTCAAACCTTTTTACTGTCAGTTTCCCTTTCAGCGCTGAATAGCCTCATAGGTCGCAGCGCTTGGCATTTGGCCTAAATTCTCTATTCTATTCTGTCATAAGACGTTTACGGCGTAGTTCTCTAGTAATGGAAAAGAAGGAGGGTCACTCATACGATTGTAATGATTCAGAGAGCTTCTTGTATAGTGTTGCTTTACTTATTAGAAAAAAAATTAGCTAGTATCTATATATAGTACATATATATATATATATATATATATATATATATATATATATATATATATATATATATGTATATATATATGTATATATATATATATATATATATATATATATATATATATATATATATATATATATATATATATACTCTTTTGGGTTTCACTGAATTGCCTTATTTCATGCGTTCTTGATTGCGTTTTCCATATAAGTTTATTTTGCCTCCATAAAATTTCTGTTCTCACTTTTGGCTCTTGAATTTTTGCAATTTTCTCTTTATTTTGAAGTTTGTTTCTTTGAATTTGGCAACTTTCTATTTCTTGGGGTTTCACTGTTTCCTTGAAATTTGCAACTTTCTATTTTTGGAGGTTTGTCAGTGTCAAAAACCTTCAAGCTGAAATCGCACTTTTTTTCCTCCATAGTTTCCGCGTTCCGTTTCCTTTCGTATTCGTTTTAGGACAGGGGTTTAAGATGGCTTTTACTCTCGTGAGTGACGTCTTCTTCAGCATAGAATACACTCACCTCGTACCAGTAACCCTACATCAGATTCCAATTTCCAAACACGTAGTCGTCGCCAGCAGCACACAATTATCATTTTCTCTTTTGCATTAAAATTCCTGAGGCACCAAGATTCAGTGTTGAGAGAATTGTAAATAAAATCAGCGTACTTGTTGTTTTTATGAACTTTCTTGTCAAACTTCACGATTGGCAACAAACGCTTTTCGGAATGTTAGTCGCCATATTTATACAGAATACGGGTTTGTTTAGTTGGCAGGCACCTAAAGCAAATTTTCCCAGATGATACGTTTCCTCATAACGCCGAAATGATAGGTGTGCAACTTTCCACCGTCGCGTCGGCGTTCTTGAAGAAATGAAAGAACTTAAATGACAGTGAGAAGCAGAGACAGGATTCCTTTATTTCTCAGATGATTATGTGTAGCAGACCTTATTCTGTGAATGTTCGGTAGCAAATTATAAGTCGCTTACAGGAAAAGTACTGTGGTGGTGATGTAAAGATGGCGTCCAAAATATCGGTTAAAATACGGTATTATAAACTAAAACTCAATGAAAAGACATCGTACCGCCTGAAAATGAAAGATCCCAGTTCTTTCGTCTACGAAAGTCAAGTGAGTCGTACAAGCGTGTATGAATCTACAAAAAAATTCATAGGACGCAAGTGAACAAAACTTGGACAAGGATGTAGACCTAAGAAACATCGAAAGGCGGTTAAACGGTCTAAATAAATCAATTGAATGACAGTTTTACACAGCTACGAGTAAGACAAAGCTAAGTTCACACAAGCATAGTAGTGTGTCTGTTCGTCTAAGCCAGACACACTAATGGTCAACAGGACGATAATATCCTAGGTTCGAAATTCCTCCCCAGAGGGTCGAGTCAATTTGGAATTCGCACAAGAACTGTCGTTTTCGCTTCCGGAACGTCGTTGGGGGAAACATTACTTCCTGGAGACAGTTTGATGGCCTCGTCTGAGATAACTATATTTAACGATTTCTTATGACGTTGGTAATATCTCAACAACCTTTTCATGTCTGCTTTTTTTTATTTATTAATCTCAGTTTTATTAAGTATAAGCAGTATTTTTTAGCCGTGCACAATTAGTGAAAACTTACTTATGAAAATATCCATTTAGTATTTTCACTGTATTTAGTTCCTTTAATTTTAGTAAATGGTATAAAGACGTATGCACCGAGATAAGTCAGTCATACTTTCGTTGGGGCACAACATCTCGACTACTTTAAAGAATTTATTGATTTGATAAAAAATTATTATTATTATTATTATTATTATTATTATTATTATTATTGTTGTTGTTGTTGTTGTTGTTGTTGTTGTTGTTGTTGTTCTAGGTAAGTTTGGAACCTACGGATTATATGGTTAAGTTTAACTATCTAGATTTTTAATTTAGAAAAACCTTAGATGTTACTAATCAAGCTAGAATTGTAATGTTAATGTCTTTTGCATAAAATAATACATCGCTGAAATATCTTTACTAACTTGCTTACGTCACTTACTGTTGGATATTTTTGTGGTTCTCAAGATGTAACAACAAAACCTTTATTTACAAAACTTTTTGTTACAAATTATCCTCCCAAATTTGGATAAAAGTGTAGACAATAATAACAGAAAATTGTCGACATGAGAAAAGTCCTTTTAAAGTATTTGAATAGTATCCGGATAGTTAGCTGAGTGTGCTTATGTAAATTCATTTTATCCCCCATTTTAGTTTTCTGTAAAAGAAAACTGTTATGCCGGCTTTGTCTGTCCGTCCGCACTTTTTTCTATCCGAACTTTTCTGTCCGCCTTCAGATCTTAAAAACTACTGAGGCTAGAGGGCTGCAAATTGGTATGTTGATCATCCACCCTCCAATCATCAAACATACCAAATTGCAGCCCTCTAGCCTCAGTAGTTTTTATTTTATTTAAGGTTAAAGTTAGCCATAATCGTACTTCTAGAAGCGATATACGATAGGCCACCTCCGGGCCAATGTTAAAGTTTCATGGGCCGCGGCTCATGCAGCATTATACTGAGACCACCAAAGATAGATTTATTTTCGGTGGCCTTGAGTATACGCTGTAGCAGCTGTATAGAAAACTCGATTGCGCCGAAGAAACTTCGGCGTCTGTTTTACTTGTTTCAATTATAATTGAGTTCTTAGCAATTGAATTTAGCTGTAGGAAAAAAAGAATGAGGTTTAGTGGGTTTCTCATTGCATCCATTCAGGGGAGGCATTGTTGAGTCCGCGGTAAATAGTGCTGATTTGATATATCCCGCCATTTATGTAGCTGAGATGTACTTAACAGGGTGTCTTTTAACGTAGAATTGCATTCATATTCAGCTGAAGCTTAAAATCTCTTAGCCACGGCTCCTGATTTGATAAAACTATTCCTTTCCCAAAGATGATAAGTCTCCTGTTTCTCCAGCTAATCACGTCTGCAGTCGTCAGTGAATCAGGCATTGTCTTGAATATAAACCTAACACTAAAAAGAAAAAAAGAACACACTTTCAATTTGTTGACAAAACTCCATGTAAAAAACAAGAAACTCAACTGTTTCTTCTTCTGATACCCATTAGTTTGCTTTCAACGCCAAATAATGAGATTTCAGTTTAATAGCTCAACTTCCTGTGACCTCGCACCGGTCTTCATATGGGGTCATTCGCCCGTCATGCTACTTGTTTTATCTAGACATATATTTCCCATTTCTTTCACAGGCCAACTCAAACCCGTATCTTTCTTGGCTTTACTGTTAGCCGATAGAAAAGAAATACGTTAACTAAGAAAAATACATCTTGCTCTCTCCTTTAGGTTGTTTATAATTTTGATTTTAGTTTTACTTTCTTCTCAGGGAGCCGTCCGGGATGGTCCACAACAGCTACAGACTGTTCCTCCATCTTTAGAGTTTAAGGCAAAGTTAACAATGCCAAGTGTTCTTTTTATTCATCTCTGCGAACAGAGTCAACTGGATCCCGGAAAGGTGAGTGAGTTTTCTTCCCGTTTTCAGTCTAAATTATTTTATTTATTTTTGGTGTATCTTTTCTCCCTGTATTACTGGTTTCTCATTTACCGATATTATCACTCGATTTTAAGAGGCGAATTAAAACAAGACATACTAAGAAGATGCTATACAACAGAAAAATTTTATTTGTAACTTGATTTTTATATACTTTAGTAGCGCTAACCATCTCATATATATATATATATATATATATATATATATATATATATATATATATATATATATATATATATATATATATATATATATATATATATATATATATATATATATATATATATATATATATATACAGTAATATATATATATATATATATGTGTGTTTTTACACGTGTCCGTCCAAATACCTATGCAATATACACAGCTACACATGTATAAATGTGTATAAACAGTAACATACGCAGTATAGACATACAGAAGTATTTCCCTTGTGCACGTATTCACTACGGAAAATTTTCAATTTAACTCAATTTAACAGTCCAAAACAAATTATTTCAGGTGACTAATGTCAGCACTATCAGCATAACAAGTGCTGACGTCCTTATCACGTGGTCTGATACCCTCATTTCTACTAGGTAAGTTGAATTTCGCTGTTTTTTGTTTTTTATTGAAAAAATTTCTTCTTTATTTTTAGCATCTTATCAGCACCGAAGACTATAGGTCAAGCACTAAACTTTTTGAAGTTCATTAATGTTTGATTACTGCTGGGTAATTTTTTTTAATGCTTTTTGCATATCCTGTGGGAAGATTTTCATGGTTTAACCGAATCTAGAGAGAGTTTTATGGGTTTTTTTAATAATGCAATCATAAAACCAAAAAATAGAAAATAAAATTAATGGGCAAGCACTTGAGTAGATTAATGCATCTGACTGTGCTTGACAAATCCAGTTTTCAGCAATTGAGAACCAAGTGTGTTATGTTTTGCGCAACAGTGATAGAAGGGAATAAAAATGAAGGGTTCCCTAACTGGTAGACCAAAAAGTTTTAGTGTGTTTTTAGGACAGATGTCTCTCTATAAAGATTGTAACTTACAGTCATGCAAGCAAGAACTCCACGAGTTCTTACAATCATTGTTCGTCTCTGAATACCAAGAAACATTACACATGGTCCAATACCTTTTTACTCTCATTCTCACATAGAAACAAACAAGGGGGTGCGCTAGTGTTTTCTCTCTCTCTCTCTCTCTCTCTCTCTCTCTCTCTCTCTCTCTCTCTCTCTCTCTCTCTCTCTCTCTCTTCAGTTTTAATCATGCGTTTTGGAAACTAACAGTCAGTGGGCCGAGAATGAGAATAATTCTGCCATTTCTTTAGTCAGTTCGTATTGAATGCGGCGAATTCTGAAGGTGTAAAATTCTAAATTTTTGGAAAAGTTTTGTCATTTAAGTCAGGTACAACAGAAAATCATGACCTTGTGCAACTTTCTAGATCATGAGCCAAAGATCGCCAAAATATTTCCTGCCGTTTATACTGAAGTGTGGTATCTGTATTTTGACTTGACATCGATTTCAAAAGTTTTATAGTTATAAAATAGTATTTTCATTCCAAGTAAATTTACTTGGGTATATTAATCATTAGACCATGCGGTTGGCTCATTCAGTCTCCCCTTCTTCCTTTGATGTAATTATACACAACACAGTCAAAGGCTCGTGAAGTGTAGGGTCGCTTAACACTTGATATACCCCTCTAAACGCATCAAAGACAGAGAAGACGTAGGGGACCAAGGAACACCCGGATAAGGAATATGAGCCCCTAGGGCGGTGCTGATAACTAAAGGTGGAACTGATAGCATAAAGAAAAAGAGAAGTGTGGGGCGAGCTTCTTAAGACCGCATGAATCCACCTTGTTCCAGAGGATAAACATTCAGCAAGGCTTTGTCTTTGCAGCGTCCCTTCGGCCCCTAGCTGCAACCTCTCTCATTTTTTTTACTGTACCTCCGTTCATATTCTCTTTCCTCCATCTGACTTTCCACCCTCTCTAAAAATTGTTTCCTAATGCAACTGCGAGCTTTTCCTTATCCTGTTACACCTTTCAGACCTTCTTACTGCCAATTTCCCTGTCAGCGCAGAATGACCTCATAGGTCCCAGCGCTTGGTCTTTGGCCTAAATTCTATATTGTATTCTTTGCCATACTGTAAAGATTCTAGCCAGTTTGCATATCGAAAATATCTGTACAAATCTGGCCTCTCGACGGAACGTCCAGAGCAAAATCAAAAGAAGCAACGTTTGCAGCCAAAATGTTCACTTATAGTGCCCAGACGACCTTCGACTCTCCTCGGTATCATTTCCCCCCTCTCATCTGGCCGAGTTTAAGTACCGCTCGACGCCGTCGAATGAGGTTTAAATGGTTAACTGTGCTCCTGGAGAGACAGTTTGGCAGACTAGGTTCATTAATTTAGTACGGAATTTTTGCCCTGTTGTACTACGTTCATACCTGATTTATTTAATCTTTTTTAATATGGACGGTAACTCTTATCTTATCAACTCATTAACTTGAAAAATTAATGTCCTAATGGCTTACAAGAAGACAAAATTATTATTATTGTTATTCAGAAGATGAGCCCTATTCATATGGAACAAGCCTATAGGGGTCATTAACTTGAAATTCAAGCTTCCAAAGAATATGGCGCTCATTAGAAAGAGGTAAGAGGAGGTAAAGGGAAATACAAAAAGAAAAGACCTCGGTTATTGAAAAAGGAAAACTAAATTAACAAATGAATAAATAGATAAAAAATGAAACAATATTATTAAAATGCAGAGGAGGTAAGATTGAAAACCTTGTGTTATATTTTAGAGTTCAGACAACATCGTGATTGAGTGTCATTCGTTTGGGTGTCTTTAAAACCGTCCTTTGATACGAAGGAAAATAAAATTCCTTTGCCTTGTTTTTCGAGGTCCTTTACGATGGTGTAGTTTAAGCGAGAAGAGAGGTATGTTGCTTGTTGTAATCTTATGGTAACCAACGTGTGATATATTTTCGTTTAATTATTTCTTATGGGACTTTTTACCTGCACGTTTTTCATAGATAGTGTATTATTTTCTTGAAGTTTGTATGACTTTTACTTGGTAATGCAATGTCTCTGGAATAAAACAGCTTGGCTTGCTCTTTTGTTAATGCAGTGATAGAGTAAAAACTCTGAGATTAATGAGTATGGAAGATTTTTGTGACGCTAATTTAACCGCGAGGAAAATAATGTGTACTGAAATTTCGGAGTTGTAGTCATCACCGGTATCATGATGCAACAGGTTTTTCTATTCTCTCGTATTTTGAATTTATTTTTTAGTTAATTGCTTCATGCAACCATCCTTCAGGTCATCGGGCATTTCAGATCTCCATTCATTTTGTTCCATTTTTTCCTTCTATCACATTTTTCGGAACTATCTCTATGACTTTGTAATCGGAGACAACCAAGATTTTCATTTCCTCCAAATTCCATTCAAATGGACATGCACACATACGTACATTTATGCGTTTGCTTGCATGCTTACCGGTTTCCCCGAGTAGGAAAAAGCTGTTTTGAACAGAAGGAAAGAATAACTTTCCTGGGTGTCTGGGACTGGGCCAAAGAACAGCGCAAAGCCCCAATTGTTCCCAAGCGTCATACAGTATCCCCATTACGGGGAGTTGGGCCGTAACACTTGGACGTGACCCCGAAAAAGGATCTCCGGGGTAGGACTCTCAGAAGCGGAAGTCGGGTCGGGGGTTTAAACCCCCTCTCTCTCTCTCTCTCTCTCTCTCTCTCTCTCTCTGCTTGGATCAACAGACTGCTCTCGGTATGGCGGATTATGCATCTAGAGTAATAAAGTCGTAGAGGGTCGTTAAAGAAGAGGCCGAGTGCCTCCGCTCACGACCAGAAAATCCTCGTAAGAGTAGAGAGTTTTCCCATTGAGGTTTTCCTTTAGATAATATCAGATTTGTGTTCTGAAGTCTCAGAAGTCGCAGAAAGTTTTTGCATGGGAGTTTAATAACATAAGTAATATGGGAAGAACAGTGTGTGGCGAATTTAGAAAATGAATTTCATTTACAGTTGCGTTAATTGCTGCATATTTCTTTTATGTTGTGGAGAAATGTTATAAAACCAAATCCCCGTTATTAAGGAAGCCATAATGGTAGTAGTATTGCAGAAGACTTCACCAGTCCTTTTTGAGGTCTATTTCGTACGTTTTACGACCGACATGAAAAGAAGAAAGAAAAATATTCCCTTTTGTTAGGACCTTGTTTTTATATTAATCGTTTTAAACCTGTACATCACGAAATTTAATATTTTAAGCTCCAGCCAACAAATGTAGCAAGCTAATGAATAACAAGAACAAGTGGGGGCAAACATTCTTACTGGTCTAAACAGGATAATTTGAATGAGTCAATGAAACATTGTCGGCTAAAAAGGGATAATTTCTAAAAATATGCCAAGTAATTTGTGCCATCAAACAGAAATCCAATTCCAGGCTGTGGAAGGCCACGATGCAAAGGCTGTGGCACTTCTCAGTTTGAGAATGTTGGTGCGTGGTCACCACTCCGCGTACGAAAAAAAATCAGATAAAAAAACTGGCACGTTAGGTAGGCTAGCTGCTAAATATTCACTACTGTAAGGACGGGGTTTTGAACATTCTTGACCATCAGTTGGTCGATCTCTTCTGCTCCGGTCGAGGTTGGTTGGTTGGTTTAGACTGGGCCGGTCGCATTTTCCCGAAATGTAACCGAGTATCGAGACCTTTCCCTGAAAAAAGCGGAACGCCATGTCTTAAAAACTAACCATAGAATTTTCTTGAAAATAATCTCATTATGTTTCCCACACCCAAAATGTGAGAAGGGCTACGGCCCTACTGTAACCCAACCTAACCTGATTTTGTCTCCCATGTTAGTGTCATGACCAAGTTTCACCAAATGGGTTGCTTGTCTTTCTCACGAATCGTGGGTGTGGCTCAGTTTGTGGCTTCTTTGCATAGACAACGTTTATGGGTAAGCTGCCCTAAAATGGAGGACTGCAATATCTACAAAAATACAAAACTGAGAAAAATGGTAGATACTGCAGTTTTCCCTTGCCTTACTACCGATTTTGCAGACACTGGAAATGGGAACCCCTAAATAAAGCAGTGAATAATCATTCTGAAACTGCTGTAACTTGTGTAGTAGTGTTTCACGAGCCAAGTAGGTGGCATATCTCAATTTCGAAAATTTTGTAGATACTGCAGTTTTCTACTTTAGGGCAGTACGGCTTACGGCCTTTTTGTTATTTCAGCGTCTTGATTCATATTCATGATTGGTATATGGCTCATTGGGATTGTTCGTGGTTACCGTATATCGTATAGGTCTTTATTTACTACATGGCTCTCTTTGGACTATTATCGTACTAGGCGTATAAGTTCGATATGAGTGGCTTTCAAGCCACCGTTTTGGTTTTCAGTGCGTTTCCGTGGATCTCAGTTCTTGCCCAAGGTCCTTGTGAAGTGTTTCACAGTTCTACATAGTTATGAGTGTGACAATTTATGTCCTTTTTTTCTGTAGTTTTTCGCCGGCCGGCCAATGAAGAATTAGAGGAATTTATTTCTGGTGATAGAAATTCATTTCTCGTCATAATGTGGTTCGGATTCCACAATAAGCTGTAGGTCCCGTCGCTAGGTAACCAGTTGGTTCTTAGCCACGTAAAATAAATCTAATCCTTCGGGCCAGCCCTAGGAGAGCTGTTAATCAGCTCAATGGTCTGGTTAAACTAAGATATACTTAACTTTTCTAGTTTTTCGTTTCATAGGTTGTGGTTCCGTTTACTGGTTCTTGATTGAGTTTCATCGTTCCAAATATTGTACGGTGGGCTGGTTCATTGGGCATGTCATGGATTATGATTGTGGTTCAAGGAATCCATTCTTTATTCCATTCGGTGTTAAGAATGTAGTCTGCTGACTTGGTTCATGGTTCACTTTTGCGGTTCAGTGGACTGAGTCTTGGTTCACTGAGACTGTTCGGGTACAGGGGTCATTGGTTTGGTTGTTAGTGTGCTGCTGTCCTTGTTCTAAGTTAATTGTGTACGAACTCGTTTCATTGCAAGGTGTTTCAGTTCATTGTCGTGTTTCTCAGGGTTCTTGTTCAGTTTCATGTTTCTATGCCTAGTTTTCTTTCTTAGTTTTATTTTTGTCGTACTTTATTACTACAGTAGCGGCTATATAACTAAATCTGTCTTTTTTCTCTATGTGATAGATACATCATACCAATAACATTAGAAAGATTACATAACAGTATTTTCTCTTTGATTTACACCTGGTTTTTAAATGAGAAATATATGGCAAATATATACCCACTTCGATGATTTCATGAATGGCAAAACTACCTTTATCCATTTATCTTTAACTCATTTCATGTTGACTTCTGTGTCCTTAAGGGCTTTTATTTGATTGTAGGGTGCAGTAGTTTTTCTATGACTTAATTAAAAAAAAAAAGGACTTGAGTAGCGATGACTGACAATTCCCGTGTCTAAATCCATTATCATTAAAAGCTCTACTTAAGCAGTAATAGTAATAATACTTAACGAACAGTCACAGGCATTATTATTGCAGTACATTGATTACGATCTGTATGTCCTAATATTTTTGGCAGATGTGTATGGTATTACGAGGTGCAGCGAAGCCAGACCGACAAAAATGGTCCCTACCAGACCATCAGCAACCAGGATGTCACTGATAATAATTACATATATTCCTTACCGGAGATGTCAGGTAATCGTTGAGTTTCTTTGAGTGATCGAGGTGAAGCATGTCAAGAAAAACGCAGAAGGAAAAAAATGGTTAATCTGCTTTTAATGTGAGAGTGAGTGAGGAAGACTCGTCAGATATGTAGTTAAGATCCATATTTTTTCATAATATAATTTAGATTGTTTTCATGTATGTATGCGTCTGTAATGTCTATTTATATACAACACTTATAATATCTGTTTTCATGTATGTATGCGTCTGTAATGTCTATTTATGTACAACACTTTTAATATCCTTAATATAACATTATATTTTCAAGGCTAAAATTCCAAAGAGAAGATGAACACTGTTTTTGTACTGCTTATATTAACCGCGGTTTTAGCCGTTAGCTCATTGCTGTCATTAGGGCCAGAGTGATTTTACAATGGATGGTTGGTGTAGATTAAGCAGGTTTATGTCAGTCCGATAGAACAACGGGGTCAAACATGAGCATTTTTTTATGTGTGTGACAAAAAACCTCTGATGTTACTTACCAAGACAATAACTTTGGGTAACTGTGATTACTGAAGCAGTGAGCATCAAACTACAGCAGTCTGTGTTCAATATCCAATCTCCCTCCAGCTACATTCTCCCCTCAAGTATGAGAAGGTTCTGTTGCAGGCTTTCTGAACTCTCTTGAGTCAGTCTTATAAAGCTCTGTGGCATATTATCACATCGTTCTCCAGTCATTTATTTGTTACTTTTTACTTTTTGTTTATATTTTTAATTTTTTCTTGTATGGCTGCACCAGTTATACAATGTAGTTTCTTTGTAAAATCGCTAGTGCCCTGATGATAGCCATGAGCTGAAGTCTGAAACACCTGTCGTCATAACAGAACAGCTACAGTTTTCATATTTTTCTAAAAGGTAAAAAACTGTATAGGAAACTGGATAAACATCGTTGTAAAATACTAGAAAACACAGGTACTTCGGCTTTAGATGAGAATTCCATATAAGAAATGCTTTACCCAAAAAGCATATGCATATGCATATATATATATATATGTGTGTGTGTGTGTGTGTGTGTGTGTGTGTGTGTGTGTGAATTGGCAAAAGAAAACTAATGTACAAACACATATGCAAGGTAATACAGGTTTGTAAATACTCAACTGCACATGTGGTACTCACATTAATACATAATTATTTTTAAAAAATACACAAATGAAACTGAAGTAAGGTACTTAATTATCTAACTGAGGTTTTAAATGATATTTGTTTTCATTTAACTGTTCCGGATTCCAATGAAGTGAAAACACAGTATCGCTTTTCCAGCCAATGAGGTTCTCCCTGGCTCCAGGGAAAGCTCCCGAGAAAGGTCCTCCAATGAAACCTGGCTCTTCTGGATTCCGTAGCTAAACCCATGGACTGATTCTGTAGAAGTGTCACCTCAAGTTTTCCTTAAAAATCAATAGGTTAAACAAAAAAGTTAGAAAGATATTACCAAAAACAATGCATGAAAAATCAACGAGTTTATCTTTCAAAGGCTCCATTTGAAATGGGTGGAAGGCACATCGGGAGAAAATGGGCACCCTGTCTCTTCTAGGCTTCTAGAGGAAGGACATGAGCAGGCCCATTTGGATGACTAGGGTTCTTGGGTTCTACAGTTAAGCCCGCAAAGTGGTCAGTTTATTAAACAGGGCCTTTGGGCTTCTCTGAGAAGACCAGAAGGTCCCCAGTAACACCAGGGACCAGAGATTCCCTCTGGAATCCTCGGAGGATAGCCTCTATTAATTATGTTGATTTGATTTGGTTTTGGAAAAAGACACACAACACGGGCCTATTTGCCTTGTCAGTTGTTGGGCCCAGAGACCCTGGTTATCCAAGTCGACCTACTCACGTCCTTCCTGTAGAAGCCTGGAAGAGACAGAAGATCCCTTTCTGGCCTATTTTAAATGGGTTATTTGTCTCTTATTTTTGTGTGCATGTCAGTTGGTATTACCTTTTTAAATAATTTTCTTGTGTGTGTTTAATTTTTTTTAACGATTGTTGCAAGGCGAAAGTTGGGACCCAGTTTCAAAATTGCCATATAAGATTTGGACCTACTTCCAGAAATGCCAAAAACGCTCGAAACTGAGTGTGGATAGTACATCGGGCCAAATATTTGGTCACTTTTACTTTTGAGGGTGGATGGTCGTTTTTCTTCTTTTTCTTTCGTTATAACCAATCATTTCTTCCTCCTCCCCTTCCCCCCCCCTCTCTCTCTTTCTCTTTCCCCCTCACTCCACCACTCTCTCTCATACCCCCCCTCCCCGTGTATTTCCTCCTGTCTGTGCGATTTCATTAGTTACCAATGTCCAAATTGAATGCCAATTTCGAAATTGCCGATTTTTCCCCCTTTTGGCCTGCCTCTCGCTCTCTCTCTCTCTCAGAATAAAATAGGAGGATGTTCCTGATCTTTTTAATGAATTGTAAAATTTTATTTCGGGAGGGGCGCGGAATTTGAATGGAGCTTTTCTGGTTTGTGTATAGGATGATACGTAATCTGTTTGAGTGTGCTGTTCTATGCCGATGACCCCTGAGAGGTGAGATTCTAGTGGAGCAATTTCCTTTGTTTTTATTCTAACGCCGTTTTTTTTTCCAAGTTAAAACTAGGGTGACAGGGAACTAATTCTCTCAGTAATCAAGGTAAAGTGTTAGTTTCGACTGTGCTCTACATAATCCTGTTGAATTCATGTTTTAGTACTCAGAATAGAAATCAGCTTATCACGAACGTATTATTAATAATAATAATAATAATAATAATAATAATAATAATAATAATAACATTTTTAATGGAATGGAGACCCAGAGCTTCCTTCGTTAAGCTAATTTGCTCTAATATTGAAAAAAAAGACACACTGTGTCAAGTTTTACGCCATAACCATATAGATTTCCTTAAGGAAAATCAAAATAATTATGAGAGGTAACCCTTTCTGGGATTACAGAGAGAGTCGAGGGTTCACAGCTCGGCAGAAGGTTCCTTTTTTGGTGCTTGCCAGGGAGGCCTGGAGGTCGCTGTTCTACAGGATGGTTCTCTTCTCCGGCAAACCGGGGGGAACACAGTGCCCCAGGTTTGATTGAAAGGCCCCCACTGGGCCTTTCTACAAAATCCTGAGGGAATCCTATGGTTTGGGAAAGCAATGACGGAATTCTGTGTGCTGGGAACCGGAAATAGGTTTAATCACCATAGAATACTTCTTTTGTCACCTGACAATTTCTTCCTAGGCTTAACTCCATAATTCTGTTTTATTTACGCCACTCAGATGTGCAACAAACTATGACCAATGACTCTTATTATTTACTCTTGCAGGAAGTGTAAAAGTTGACGGATGGTATCGTGTGAGGGTTGTGACGTACTGGGGTTCTACAGGCCCCTTCTCAGAGCCCGTCTACCATAGTGTGTGAACCCAACGAACAGCAAAGGGTTTCAAGGTTTAATGGGAGTTTGTGTGTATATTAATATATTTTTGAAACGCCTGCATTTTACACTTATACCTTATGTTTTGATCGCGAAAACGGGCTGTATAATATGCTAAGAAAATTTCTCAGTATTTTGTAAAGTACAAACAACAGTATTTTTTGAATGGGGGTTGAAGGAACTACGGTATTTAAAGCATATTACAAGAACAAAGACAAAAAGAAAGCAGCTCACACATTTTTGGTAGATGAAAATATTTCTCCTTCAATATTACCTTGAAAGGTTCTTCGTATAATTGTTGTCAGGATGTGTTTTTGTTTTTTATGCAAAATGGGATGAGTTTTAATGGTCAAAACAGTTCCAGATAGCCGTAAAGAGGAAGGTATAAAAAAAACTTTTTCGCGGTAAATCATCAAGACCAAGTGACCTTTGGAACAGTGCGTAACAAAGAAGGTAATAAAATAAGCGGCAAACTATCATAATATTCATTCATAAGAAGAGAAACCAGTCATAAAAATCCCTCGAAGAAGTTCCCTCATACAGAAAGAAAAATCAAGTTGTACTCACGAATAAAGTGAAGGCCAAGGCTCTGCCTTCAACCAGAGTTGAAGACCGTGGCCTTTCGGAGATATTTTTTGCCACGAGAAAAACTCTACGCAAAATTAAAGTTTTTCTCCTCCACTGACGTCGAGATTTTATCCTGACAGTCAAATGTTTTCGTTCTATTTTCCATCACAAATAATGGCTTTGTTTGGAGACTTTCCTTCTGGACTGCGCTATGCATGGTTGCCTTGCGTTATAAATGCATTCAGTTTCTTGTAGAGCTTTGTGTGAGAAGATGCCTGTTTCTGGGCTTTGAACAGAAATTAGGAATATATTATTAAGCATAGGCTGATATTAGATAACGCTGAATGCTCGACTGATAAACAGATTACTACTACTTCTAATAATAATAATGATAATATTTATCATAAGCTCCGATATCATATTCAGTAAAATTCAGCATTAAATAGTAAAATGCGATAAAACAGGACAAATAATACTTACATAAGGACACATCAGATACCGTAACGATATGCTTAGGCCTAAGGACGGTCACAATTATTTACACTTAGGATATGCTTAGGCCTAAAGAACGATCACAACAATTTGCACTTGGAAATATACGCAATGAGTGAAGGAAGCTGCAGCTTGACATTTCCTTTTTATGTAGAAATATTAAAAATACGTCTTATAACTGTATCCTGCTTCCGTTCTCACTTGGGATACCCTTGCAAACTCTCATCCTTTTCTGTTATCCTTGTTATTTCGTATCTGGTACACGCAACGTATTGAGTTACCCGTCCCATTATTGACGGTTGACCCATGTGTTAACGAAAGAAGTCGTATCGTAGGAGCATACCTCGTTTTCATCATGTAATTAATTAAATAAAATTGAGTAAATCTTTGCAATTGTAATATACCCACTTAGGTATATGATATGCATCATGAACACAAAATAAACCTTGCGTACGGAATTTAACAACCGATTTCCTCTGTTTGATTGTTCCAAAGTTTCCATGCCATTCGACGAAGAGCTATCGGCGACGGTTACCTACTAGGTACTAGAATGATTTAAAATTATCTCATTTTTTTCGATAAAGATTTGCGTTAATGTAAATTACCACAGACTCGTGGCTTTACATGACATAGTAACTGAAGATCACTGTTATGTTTCTCGCTGCTTTCAGAAGACCGTAGTTGACAGCGTAGTTCGACGCTGCTCCTAGAGGTGCTGTAGAGTCACTCAGTGGTGCTACAGGGTCAGCTGTACTTTAAGTTCTATGATAATATAGTGTATTATATTATGAGGTCAGTAGTATGTGCAGTGATTGCCATTCCGATACTAAAAAGGCATAATAATGGCAATTCAAAGCCCTTTTCCTCCTTTGGTCTGTAATCATAGCATTTCTGTGTTGTGATTGTTTCAAGGATAGTGACGATTGACTCGAGGGTTAACCTGTCTGGTAGGCCAATTGCGTTGAAGGAATTGAAGCTGCCATTTGCTGTTGCCAAGTGTTACCCCAAGCACCACCCTTTCATCCGTTACAGAAAATAACTTGTTTTTGATACCAGTTGAGGTGAGTACTGTTACTGACTACATAAACTTTTATACCGATAGCAACCCTCACTGTTACATTCCACGTGCCCGTGCTTGGATTTCAAGAATTATTCTTAGGTAAAGACGGGAAATTTTTGTTGTTTTTGTTTTGCATATAGCCCTGGATAAATTGTTTCCAGAAGCAATGCAAATCATTTTTCCATTTTACCTGCCGCAACCCCCCCCCAACAAATAGTGACATAGAAATCGTTAGGGCTATGTAAATTTTTCGTCAGTCTAGGTTTGTTAGGCCAATCGCTCTATGTAAATGATCAAGAATGATGTATTAGGTTCAGATATTTTACTTTTCATCCTTTAGGTTGGTGTTAGGAGATTTGCTTGTCTGTAAAAAATGGTTTCTTAACGTGTTTATATGGCCATTATCGGAGTTTTATTGTTTTCCTTAACATAACCTGAAAGTGAACGATTGACGGAACTTGTGTTATCGGGGAATCAAGTTACTGAGGATCATGAATGCTTTCGGATCTTTCGCGTTTAGAAAAGACTGGTTTGTAAAACACCGTATTCAATGTACTGTACGTGTTTTAACGAATAAGTTATTTTTTTATCAGTCGATATAGGCTAGGCGGTGAAACTTATGACAATGCTTGAAACTAATGCTGGCAAATTTTGGTATTTCTGACGGATGTTGTGCGGTAGTCGGATATGTCTCCTTTCACAGAACACCACGGCTACACATTTTTGGCAAGTCGAGCCGTCCACAAGATATGAGCATACACAGTATAATACCTCATGATTAGCTTTAAGCTTAAAGATTATATGGCAATGCCTGCATATGAATATTTGAATATGCTTGTATTATATAGTAGGGGGTTACTTTGTGTGGACGTGCGTGTAACTACCAGCAAATTTTCGTGTCTTAAATGTTACTGGAAATTTTAGTTTGTTCTAAACGCATCTTTTAACATACGCATTATCAAGCAAGTACATTCCCCCTCTCTTAAAGGCAAATTTATGACAATTAAACATAAGTTTTGAAAGATTAAATACACAGTCATGTTTGAGAAATTGCTCAGCATTGCTTTCGCAAAGTTTGCCTAACTTGAGGATATAAACGTTACGTTGTCTAGATACCATTAGGTAACCTACCCTAGGGTTAGGGTACTTCCAAGGTTCCGGAGTCTCAGTGATATTGAGATCTTTACGTTTTTACCTGACGAGATTATATATTTTTATTTCCCTCCCAATATCTGAGAAAGTATAGGCTGTCCAGATACGAGATTGAATTAAGATATGAGAATGAACTAGTGCCCCCAGTTTAAGTGGAATTTTCTCGTATTTTTTACTTATTTTACCAACACTTGTTTGGTTCAGCCATTGTTTGTCACATTTGATCAGCCAAGAGACCTACAGGGTTTGTTTTTGTGGCTTTCACGTCCTGAATTTCATTTCATCAGCTGTGAGTGTTATTGTGATCTTTCCTTAATATGAAATTGTGTACATAGCACAGTGGGGAGAGAGTCATCCCGTGATGAGATCGAATTCAGTCAGAGGGAGCATTAACACTCGGGTACGTGGAAATTTGCTGGCAAGTTACCCCCTACACTGCAGACAGTGGTAACCTTTGGACCTTGGTGGTAACCACAACTATTCACTGTAAACTGATTGTCACAGAGGGCAAGTTTATTGTTTTTACATGCAGAAAGAGGTGTATTTAATAGTTAAATATAATCAGATGTCAAGGGATTTGCTTTTGACGTACGCGAACAATTAGAGAATAAGTATTAAGGAAGTTCCCGTCCTCAGTTATAAACAAACGTACATGCTTCTACGAATGCACGCGCGCGCTTTACACACACACACACACACACACACACACACACACACACACACACACACACACACACATATATATATATATATATATATATATATATATATATATATATATATAAATAATTGTTTCTCCAGAATTGCTAGCATGTCTTAAAGAGGTCAGCGGTTGTTAATCCACAGTAAACACGCTTTGTGTGAGTTGCTTTGAGGTCTAGCTGGTTTCAGCTTCAGACTACAAGAAAATTAATCCTCATAATATTTAATAGAATTATGTATACTACCTCAGAGGTAAACTATTTTACATAGCATAACAAGAAATGTTAAAGTTCGACCTCAAATGGGCTGGGTAAATTGGTGCTAATTTTCAGAATAGCCAGCAATTTTTAATCTATTAATATTCGGTCACATTCTTGCATCTATTTATTATTCTAATATTTTGGCGCAATAATTGGAAGCAAAATTCAGAAAATTACACTTTCAATCATTAGTTTATGAAACACCGGAATAAGTACAAATTTAAACTTGCGAATAGTAAATTAAGATAAAATACAGGTTTGGGGATGAAAAATAACATTCCACCCTCGGTAAAAAAGAGGTCACAAAAACTCTCGTAATCAATACAACTACCGTGTGAAGGGGTCATTAATTTCCAGGTAAGAGGAGGGAATGAGAGAGATAAGCTTTGACTCGGGCTAGAGTAAGGAGGTAGATGAAAGAAAACTATTACGTGAAACTCCAATTCTGCTTTTATTATTTAATTTTCTGCACCAGTGATGTGTTCTCACGCTCGTTAACTCACAAGCAAAAATAAAGTCCTCTCTCTCTCTCTCTCTCTCTCTCTCTCTCTCTCTCTCTCTCTCTCTCTCTCTCTCTCTCTCTCTCTCTCTCTCTCTCTCTAAGTGAATTGTGGTTTTTCGTGACTGTGGATTAGACCAACCTTATCTTGACCATTTCTTAACATCTATTTAGAGAGAGTTTATTCTAATATTTAATTTACTAAAAAATAGACAGTTGAGTCCAGCAGGGAAATATCTCCTGTCAATTTGGTTTTTGTTGCAATCTTATTTTTTTCGTTAAGGGATTACTCTGGAACACTTATCAACTAAAGTACTGGGATTGTTTCAGAGTTTTAAGTTTAATGTTAATATTCAAAATTGTCTTCAGTCTGAGAGAGAGAGAGAGAGAGAGAGAGAGAGAGAGAGAGAGAGAGAGAGAGAGAGAGAATAAGAAGCTGACTGCTGAACAGCTAAACCATGAGCTGTTGTCACGGACGATGTTCTGCCCATGTATGCGTTCAGTGGTACTGAATAACCTAACGGTTCAAGTGCCATGTCATTAGACCAAACATTTATTGATCAGTCAATAATGTATGCTTTTAACGTGTATTGGCGGATTTAGAACTACTGACTTTGTCATTGAATTCTCATTCGAAAAATACAGCAAGGTTTTAACTTGGTTAACCATTTGGCGGTTATTAGTCATAATTATAATATAACCATAACCGATCAGTTGGAGGCCATATACTTGATCTGCACGAATTTTTGCGAGTCACTGGCAGCAAAGAGCTGCTGCTGATGTTCTCTGGGTGTTTCATTGCGTATGCTTTGGGACATTTTGTTTTAATGTTTGCTGGCAACGTGACTTTTGACTTTGAAAATTAAGATATTACATTGGGTAAATGACCATTAAGCGGTGTAGGCAATGGGATGCGTAGAACTTTCGCCATTCCCCCACTTCATGGTTTGCTCTGGACAGGTTACGCAATTCTTGTTGATTCTGAATATTTGTTCTACACACCGACCTCAATCATTGTTTTGCAGAGGTACAAGAATGATAGAATACTACCATAAGGTTATATAATGATCGGGAGGCTTCCGAAGCGTAATGAGATGTCGGAATCAGTACCATACTCTACATCGTAATTGGAATGCTTTCATGTCTTAATGTCAACAACCTCCTGCTTGGACGCAATTGCTCAGAACGGTAGTTTCCCATTTCCTTAGACCATCGTCCTGAAGATATTCTTTTTGTCCTTTTCCGGGGGTTAGCTAGGGACCTTTTGCCTCAATTTAGTGTGTGGTACTTGCTTTGGGGAACGTGGACATCCCGGGTTTCGTGATGTTTCAGTGCAGAGTGCCAGAAGCCTTTCATTCCCTAGACTGTAAAACTGCAGAATAGCCTTAATGGCATTTTTATGAATGCGGATGCTTTGGAGCTTAAACTAATGCTGCTCTAAAGCGACCTGCACCTCACATTTCCTTATTGTATATGTATAATTTAGTTTTTCTAGGTTTATCGCTGTTAATCCATTATTTTCTTCGTATTTTATGCTCTCTCTCTCTCTCTCTCTCTCTCTCTCTCTCTCTCTCTCTCTCTCTCTCTCTCTCTCTCTCTCTCTCCGGTGACTCCGTTTTTTCTTTTTTTTCATATATGGGACTTCCGTTCTGTGGAGGATCGCTTGGCTAGTTAATTTCCTCTGTCGTTTTCACATAAATGAGTAATTTTTCCAGTAATAATAGTAACAATAGTACAACCACTGAGAGTACGCCTACGACGCCACAGTGACCAGTGCCGTTTATGTGATAAAAAACAATTTCCTTATCTAGTACAGATGACCAAATAATATCTGTAAATGAAATATGATTTTTCTGCTTTACATTCCCCAGTTTTTGTTTTTGTTTTTTGTTTATGTTTTTATCTGTCCGTCATGCTC
Source organism: Macrobrachium rosenbergii (assembly GCF_040412425.1). NCBI lineage: Eukaryota > Metazoa > Arthropoda > Malacostraca > Decapoda > Palaemonidae > Macrobrachium > Macrobrachium rosenbergii. Next base: position 57,965,997 of record NC_089742.1, read on the forward strand.
GCATGTTCTGTTTCCTTTTATGGATTTTTTTTATCGAAAAAATAAGAGGCCAAAACTCCAAGAGCCGAGACCCCAAGTCCCCCCACCTTTTTTTTTTTTTTTTATCTGTCTAGACTTAGGCTTATCTGAAAGGGTAGCAGATATGCCCTTTCATTTCTTTTCGGTAGAAAACCATAAAACTTCGATGGGTTTCTACCATCCACGTCACAAAAAAAATGGAAGAGCAGCTTTGGGGAGAGAGAGAGAGACTAATGAAAATCCTCTGTTCATTGCTATTCCAGCTTTTGCGTTTCTGAACATCTTACCACAAATGATATCGATACTCTTGACTCGTTCATTAGAGGTGGAAATAACTGTCAATCATCATTTGATAGCGAAATTATTTTTCCTGTCGTAGGCCAGCATTGATTTCTCTCGACTTAATTGGCCATCTTATGAGCTGCAGACGTTTGTAACTTACTTTGGATACATGAGTCTAAGCATCTGTAGCTTTACACTTGTGCTCCCTATTGCCAAGTACAGTCTTAGTTTCATCTGTTTACTTTTCAACACAATAGTACTGCTGAAAATAGATTGTATTATTATTATTATTATTATTATTATTATTATTAAGCTAGCTTTGCTTGTGAAACGGATTTGCGTCAAAAGATTTTGTCCAAAACTTTTTGTTTCTGTGCAACGATTTTGATGTGAGATGATACTCACAGTTGTCCTTGCCCCCATAGATGGTGACTTATTTGTCTACAGCGTTTATTGCTTTTATTATAAATTTTTTAACCCTTTGGATATTGGCTGATGGAAGAAAAGTGCCCTCTTAACATGTAATATTGTCATCAGTTAGTAATTTTTGTAAAGTGACGTCTCGAGATGACGGTCACAGTGAATACTGTCATTGACGTAAGCAACGTTAATAATTCGCACCCTCTTAACATGTAATATTGTCATCAGTTAGTAATTTTTGTAAAGTGACGTCTCGAGATGACGGTCACAGTGAATACTGTCATTGACGTAAGCAACGTTAATAATTCGCTGGTCTCGTATTTCTTATAACACGTTATTTGCACATAGGCCTACCTTAGGCCTAGACTATATTAATGATGTAGGCTGTTGCCAAATTATATCTTATAGGAAATGGACGATCAAAACCAAATCTGGAAGACAACTGCATTAGGTCTAAGTTGCAACAGGAGCTCCCGTAGGGGATTAGTGCCGTCAGTGCGCCTCATGCAGTGCACTGTAGGTATTACTCAAGGTTCTTTGCAGCGTCCCATAAACCCATAGTTGCAACCCCTTTCGTTTCTTTTATTGTACTTCCATTCATATTCTTTCTTCCATCTTACTTTCCACCCTCTCCTAACAATTGATTCATAGTGCAACTGCGAGATTTTCCTCCTGTTACACCTTTCTACTCTCAGTTTCCGTTTCAGCGTTGAATGACCTCATAGGTCTCAGTGCTTGGCCTTTGGCCTAAATTCTATATTCAGTTCACTTCATAAACAGGAGCGGGGCTCAAATCACAGGGGTATATGTTAAACAGAGGTTGACAGTTCGAATCCAGTTAGCAAAAGAGTGACAAATGTCAATACTGTACGATACCAATGAAAGTCTCAACAGAAGTATTTTTGGATTGTAATCATGCTCTATCGCCACGGGTGCTATGGGAATTCTTATATACTCTTTTTGTAAAATGGTCTACTTAATTTCTCCGGGATTGACGCTCTGTCATAGCTACGTCACTGGCAGTATGCGTTACCGAAATACTTCTTATATTCTGAATACGGTTCATACATCATGTGAAGTTACATTTTAATAAGTGGTACTTTGTCCAATTAATTTCTCTTGGGTTGTTCCTTGAAAGATATGTTAATAATCATGAAAAAAGTGTTTTCATTTGCCTGAAATTCAGATTTTGAATAACGAATGACACGATGAGTTGGCGAATTGCATACTTATATACAGTGTATAATTACTGTACCTTCCCTACATATAGCGTTCACTGTTATATGAATAAATGGTTATATAGTGAAACATTTATGTTTATGCATAGGTTTGTGCGTATTTACACGTATCTAACCTTTATTATATATATATATATATATATATATATATATATATATATATATATATATATATATATATATATATGGAATTTCAAGTATGTGTGTTTATATATTTATGTATAATTATGTGGCGTGATTTATATATGCAGCTATGTAGCCTATGCATATTTTCGCATATCAGTACGGTACTTAGTAGACATATCAGCAGAGATGCCAGATGATAGATAATGTACTTAAATTTAACCTCTCTTAAGTTTTAAGAACACGTTCTATCCTCTCCTCATATGACATTTATATACTTGATTTTTCATCGATTTGACCTTTTCCCTCCGTGAGAACCTTGGTTAATGGTATCCCCCTTACTACTTATTTTCTATTGGGGCCGAAAACTCTGCTTTTAATTTGCTGAAAGTTCTACCTGGGTAGGTATGGTCAGGCAACGGCTAGAATATAATAATCTCTTTATTTACGCATTTTGAAGCAGGCGAGGTTTAGTGATAAGTCTGAATGCGATGTGGTTTTTAAGAAATATCACCTCCTCCTACTCTGAAGCATAATAAAGGAATTGGTCTCAATGCTTGATGCTGGTTAGCAAAAACTGAGCGACTGATTTATTTATTCAGTAAATTGGGTTCGTAAAGTCCATCCCAGAATGGTTAACAAAATAAAATTATGGTTTTCCATCGTACCCCAGATGGCGTAATCCTGTCAGTAAGGGGTTATCTTAGTGGATGTGCTAAAAATTACAAATATGCTCGCCTTTTGATTACCATTTGAGACCACAGGAAATTAAACGACATTGTGCCAAGTATTTTCGTGTTTATTAAACGACATTGTGCCAAGTACTTTCGTGTATATTAAATGACATTGTGCCAAGTGCTTTCGTGTATGTTAAACGACATAGCTTGGAGTACTTGCGTACATACACAACATTTTCGGTGCAAAAAGATGTCTCCCCTAAAATGTTCTCAATACAAGATAGTGCTTGGCACTTTGCCGTTTCTCCTTAAATATTTCGTGTGGCTTCATTTGATATTACGATTAGTATGTAATTTACGTGTATCGTAAGTGACATTTTTGCGGACTGAGGAGTCCAAACTCAGAGGTTGTGGCGAGTTCCACCACCTGAGCATTGAATCCTATGACCCTCGGGGTGTAGGGGTGCAATATCGGCACTCATGACTCCAAAGTTTCACCTTTCAAGGGCGCGATTACGTGACATGCTTTGCTGTCGAAAATAGAAGGAGACGAAAATACAGCGATAAATGTCTTAGATGTCAAGAGTATTTGTTAATGTTTATAGTGATTACTGGAATGTAAGATCGAGTGTTCCTCAGGGCAGTACTCTTGGGTCACTACTGCATTATGTACGAAGTATGTGGTTCAGCATAGAGAACAGCTTGTTGGTTATGCAGATGATGTTATTCTTATGGTAGAACTGATATGTTGTTTAGCATAGACAGCATGCTGGTTATTATGCAGATGATGCTACTCTCATTGTAGACCTAATAGGCCTATGTGGTTTAGAATAGACAGCATGCTGGTTGATTATGCAGATGATGCTACTCTCATTGTAGACCTAATATGTGGTTTAGCATATGCAGCATGCTGGTTGATTATGCAGATGATGCTACCTTCATTGTAGACCTAATATGTGGTTTAGCATAGACAGCATGCTGGTTGATTATACAGATAATGCTACTCCCATTGTAGGCCTGCTGTTGCTGATTTTCCTAACAGAGATTTAGCTACAATCAGTACATGGTGCAAAATATGGCAAATGCAGTTGGACCCAACCAATACTCAAAAGTATGAATCTTAGTAGGCCTGTGACGCCGGATCCCCTTACAGACATATTTTCATCGGCAGTGTTTCTTTAAAAACACGTTGGCTAACTCATTTAAAATTCTAGGTGCCATTCTTGACCTCAAATCTGCTTTTGTCTTCGGTGGCACAAAGTATTTAGGTAGTCTTTCAAGTTTTTTTTTTTTTTTTTTTTTAATTCTGCTATGTTTTAAATACTATCCTTCTGTCTGGTCTTCAGCGGTCGGGTTACACCCTTAATTGTTGAGTAAAAACTCGATTTCTAGTGAACCCCCCCCCCTCCCGCCGTAGGGGGGTAGTGCCGTCAGTGCACCTCACAGGGTGCACTGTAGGCATTACTAAAGGTTCTTTGCAGCGTCCCTTCAGCCCCCCTAGCTGTAACCCCTTTCATTCCTTTTACTGTACCTCCATTCATATTATCTTTCTTCCATCTTGTTACCCACCCTCTCCTAACAATTATTTCAAAGTGCAACTGCGAGGTTTTCCCCCCCTTTTACACCTTTCAGACCTACCGACTCTCAGTTTCCTTTCCAGCGCTGAATGACCTCATAGGTCGCAGTGCTTGGCCTTTGGCCTAAACTCTACTGTATATTCCATTCCATTCCTATTGAATTCCTCGTCCCAGATCTATGTATTAATCTCTGGCAGTCGTTCGATTAGCTCGTTGTGCGTGCTTTATAAAATTGGTCATAATTCTGATCTTTCTAGACTAGACCATACTATACCACTCTTGGATTGCTGATGTATTTTTCTTGTATGTTACTAAGGTTTTACTACTTTTAATATCTTTATATTTTTTTGCAAGTATGGATAGCTTTTTTGGTGTTGTTGGAAGAGAGATTTTGTGAAGGGAAGAATGTTGGCAATTCCTGGAAAAGGAAAACACACAGATTCGAAGGGTTCAAAACACTGACGAGAGATATAGACAAATCAACGGAAATAGTGTAAAGAAATAGATTAAATAATGAAAAAAAAAATAATGAAAATTTTCCTTAAACAATTATATCACCTACTGGTGTGGGGCCAGGTGATAAAATCTTCCTGGGGCAGAATGAAAATACCAGCAGAAACATGTTACCCTTATAACAAAGTGAAAACAGTACTTAAGCAAAGGGTAAACACTTGAAAGATTGAAAACCATTTGTTCAGTAGGAATGAAATGAATTTATGTACTGAAATATTTAAACTGCTAACAGGAACAGGAATGAGAACACAATTTTAAACGTTCGCTGGAATGTGGAGCTTCAACTGGAATATAGTGAAATCACCTTCGGAAATGGTCGAAAAGATCAAGTGGAGTTGAGGCAACATTCTGCTAGAATAAGATGAAATCATTTACTTGACTTTCCGCCATTAAGTAAAAAATCTCCAGTAATGAGTAAAGATAAAAAGACCCAATTGAAAAGAGTGAAAGCATCTGTTGGAATTAAAAGCTCGTGCTGGAACGGAGTGAAAATACGCGCTGGAATAGAGTGAAAACTCGTGCTGGAACACACTGAACACCTTAGATGGAGAAGAGTGAAAATCCCTGTGACCAGAGTGAACACATTTACTGAATGAAAATTATGAGGAAAAGCACTTGGAAAAAAAAAAACAGGCTGGATGAGACTTGACCAGATGTACTTTGATATTACTGTGCCTTTCTTCTCTAGAGAAATGTCACTCCGGTAGATAAAATCGATGGCTTTACTGAAGCTGATCGATAATTTGGCGGTAGCGACCTGTCGTGAATTATTCCGAAGCTTTGGGCGGCAACAAAGGTAGTCCGCGTCGTTTTCTCTTCTTGTGTTTGTTTGCTCTTGTAAATTGTTTGTGGCACACGGACGACTCAGTGTTTCATAAGATGCTTGGATTTAGTTGCAAACTGGCTGCAGAGCTCTCAGATCAGAGTGGATGTGATGATCTTGATTTGCGTTTGGTAGAATGTCGAAGTCGACAGTCCGTGTACTCGGTGACTCCAGCGTGGATGCAATAATTATGCCCAGGTGTAACTGGATTGATCCGAGCTCTTAGTCAATTTTGTTATCGTTTTATGATTGCTTTCTTGAGTTTGAGAGCATTTTCATTCATTTTGAGGATGTTTTGTTATGACTCATTACTACAAGAGCTTGCTTGACCTCCGTGCCTTGGTAAGGTCTAGAATCAAGTTGATTGTGTCATCTTTATAGTCATTTTTACAGAATGATGAAAAAAATAATCTTTGAGCACCATAATATGTTAAATTATTTTTGAAACATTCGGATGTCTTACACGAGCACATAAATGCTCGATGCAGTGGAATTTTCACCCGTCCTCGGCTTCCACCCATTTCTCCATTGGTTATATTTACTCACTTAAACTTGGTTTTATACAGTGGATTTTTTTTAGCCACTGAAAACAAACATGAAGAACGCGTTTTTATTACTCGACCTTTCTCCATTACCTCCTCTCATCACGCCTCCTTATTTTCTTTTTTTTTTATTCTAATTACTTTTTCTTCCTCTTTCATGTCTTTGGCCTCACCGTTGAAAGGATTGAGAAATATAAAAGGTAATTCATCAAAAAATGAAAATTTTAATTTTAATGCAGAGTTCAGCTTTGTCAGGTGGGGGCTGCCTCTCTATGAATATTGTCATGAACTTCGTATTGAAATTTTATATTTCAAAATTTTCACTGGCAATTTGTGTTTTTCGACAACTTTTTTGGTTTTGCTCTGCTATATATTAGAATGCAGTTCCGTTATGAATCCAGACTAGCGCTGAAGAAGACCATAGATGGTGGAAACAGCAATCGCCTGGGGATTGAGAGTAAATGTAGCTGTATTATAGCAGTTTTGTAAATCCATCCTGAAGACTGAAAGAGCGGTGGAGAGAGGATATATATATATATATATATATATATATATATATATATATATATATATATATATATATATATATATATATATGTGTGTGTGTGTGTGTGTGTGTGTGTGTATAAATATCAATATATTTATTCTATTTGAGCATATGCAATTCCTATTTGGGCTTATGCAATTCCTATTGAAGTCAATGGCATTTTTCGCAGATACTATCTTTTTGTCTGGACTTTGAATTAGTCTATACTTAATTTTCTCTTCAGGCAATTTTCTTAGGAATGAGGAAAAATGATTCACGTTTCTTCCTATTTACTTATTATAGTCGACGGTCCTTTTTCTCGCTCATCTGCGACGTCTTCAGGACTAAATTGCAAATTGACACACGCTTTTTATTACTGGACTTAGCGGCTACGCTTAAAATTTTGAACGTGACGGCACTGGGATGCTGAATTTCCATTGGTCGGCGGGTGTCACTGTGCGACAGCAAGGGCATTCCTGGTGCTCCTTAGGACACACCCTATGCCGTGGCATGCAGCAAAGGGCATGGGCAAGGGCGTAATTCCTGGCCGATAGTCTTGATTTGCTTCGTTGTCGTAGACGTCTTCATGGGCGATCTGTCGCTCGTTTCTCCCTTTGGATTCTCACAGATGTCCTGTGGTTTCCTTGTTGAAGGGAGGATGAAGTCCATGTTCCTTTGTACGTTTAATGCAGGCCGTTGTCGATTTATACTCAAAGCTGTTGCTATTTGTAGTCTTTGAACCTGACTTCTCTATGCATGATATCTGTGTTTTCTAATACCGTGGAGAGAGAGAGAGAGAGAGAGAGAGAGAGAGAGATTTAATGTCGAAACCACAAACACCTTTGGAATAACATACACATAGGGAGAATTATAACTGATAAGTGCATATGCCCTGGCCGGGGCAGATACACTCATCAATTATAATTCCCCTAGGGTGCAAGATATAGCGAATTCGGTATTAAGTGGTATTTGGGGTTTAATATTTGTGGATAAATAAATTCTCGCATGCACGGAGATTCTTCCGTTTGGCTGTTGCCATGTAGTCAGTGTGACGTCATTCTCTGCACGAAAATAAATGACTTGTGAATGCCATGTTTTCATGAAGCCGATATGTTCCCATGGCATTTTGTTGTCGTCGTTGACATTAAAGCTTTTCACCTTGACATTCTTTTGCTGAACATTAATTCTTGAATTTCGTATTCTTAATGTCATTGTGGAAAAGTTACTTATTATCTTTCTTGGTGGTAAAAAGCAGCTTTCTCCATAAGAGAGTAGTAGTCACTTGACCAGTGAGACTGGAGCTGTTGTCGTTTTTACCCCCAGACTTTCTTTAAAACCCTTCTTCAGTAGTTTGTGAAGTTTGAACAGGTATTTAGTTTGACCTAGCATGTTTGCATCGAAACTTTACCAGTATTTTGTTGCTCCTTCCATAGTCAAATTATATGCACAATTATATTCTAAATATCTGTTCTCTTCAGATGTCCAGGCCCCTTCCCTTGCAAGCCTTCTCTCTAATTCCTTTATGTATCAGTGGTCCCCGTTGAGGGGTAGTGTTAGTGTCGTCAGTGTACCTCATGCGGTGCACAATAGGCATTACTTGAGGTTCCTTGCTGCATCCCCTCGGGCCCTAGCTGCAACCACTTTCATTCCTTTTACTGTACTTCCATTCATATTCTCTTTCTTCCTTCTTACTGTCCACCCTCTCCTAACAATTGTTTCACAGTACAACTGCGAGGTTTTCCTCCTGTTACACCTTTCAAACTTACCAATTTCCCTTCCAGCTATGAATGACCTCATAGGTCCCAGCGCTTGGCCTTTGTACTAAACTCTATATTCCATTCCATTCCCGATCATTGTTACGTGCCTGGACCGTCACTCTAGGTCTACACAGATATTATCTAAAATTTCATGTGTTCTTCCTGATACAACTTCTATGTAATAAATTCATGTTTTTTGTATCCTTTTGTGCTTTTTGTTCCGGTCATACCTCTTAATAATTTCAGGCATGTCCCTCATTTTGTAAATGAGGCATCGATTAATTCCTCATATACCATACATTTATTATCTTTGCTCTCAAAATGCCACCTTACTCCGTGTAGCGGTATCTGATGCTCTCGTTTTACAATATCTGTATCGCATACCTCCAAATATCCAGGTGAGGTTGCTAATTCCATTCTGAAATCCGAATAAACGCAATTTTATTTTCGACAACCTCCTTCGCTCCCACCCCTGTCGTCATTCTTTTCAAAACGCATCCTGTATCGAAATACATTTTCAGTCTTTTAGTGTGAGAGGCCTTTCAGACATATTTCGTTGACGTCGTGGTTCCTTTACAAGATGATGACAATATCATATTCTATTTACATTCTTCTATAAAATAAAACTATTGTGCCGGCTTTGTCTGTCCGTCCGTCCTCAGATCTTTAAAGCTGCTGAGGCTAGAGGGCTGCAAATTTGTCTGTTGATCATCCTACCTCCAATCATCAAACATACCAAATTGCAGCCCTCTAGCCATAGTAGTTTTTATTTCATTTCATTTAAGGTTAAATTTAGCCATGATCGTACATCTGGCACCGCTGTCGGTACCGACAACACAGGCCACCGCAGGACACGTGACTAAGTTCCATGGGCCACCACCGGACCGTGAGTTTCATAGGCAGCAGCTGAAAGTTGCAGACAGCATTATATGCTGGTTTTTTTACTTGTTTCCTTTTGTCCTGGAAACTGCAATCATTATCTTCAACTGTCTTCCTGCCTCGTTAACAAGAAGCTGCTTTTACGCTGATGTAGCAGTCGTCTTAAAACTTAATTTTCGTAACAATGATTTTTGGCGTCGGCTCGTAAATTTACGACTCTTGTCCCGAAGAATCTTTGTTATAGCACTTATAATTGGCATTATCACGCAGTATTTATTTAAATTTTAAATAATCACCTGAGCCACAGAAATATTTCAGTGCCATAACCACTCGCATTCCCCTGATGGCTCTGTTGTTAGTTGAAATTATAAGTTGGGAGGCTTTTTTTGTTAAGCCTTCTTCAGATACGAAATTACCCGTAATCTATTTATTTAAGTTGTTTCTTTTTCTGCTTTATGGGTAGGCCTACTAATACCATTCATACACAGCGGAAAAGATCATCCACTATTGATAACCCATTTCACTCATAACACTCATTTGCCAGAAGCGTGACACGATCCAGAATATGTGTTTTTTGAGTTATTGATACCAGCAGATAGCCCTTTCTTTGTTCCATATTGTGGTAAAAACGTCTTATTTGTACTTGTAATATTAACAGGTAGAGGGCATGACATGTCACTATTACACCCTAGAGAGTATAGAGAGTTTTAAACTCTAAATGGCTTCTCCTGAAAATTAGCAATTTTAGAGTTATGTCACTCTGACAAATGAGCGAATTAAGTCTATTCTGCTTTGTACTTTAATTCCAGTTGTATTATCCATCGCCAACTTTAATTCAGTTTTCTGGCAAACATTTATTACCACAGTTTATTTACCACCTTCCTGCATCCTGTAATGTTCATATAATTCTTAAAACACTCCTCTTTCTCTCGATATTTATCTTAGCCATGATATGTTTATATTTATTTGGTATTAAAGGCAAATGTCTTTCAGAGGTTCTCTCATTTTTTTCTGATCTGAAAATGCTCTACATTTTAAACATCGTCATTCTTAGTTCCCGCAGGGCGGGGGACGGTTAGTGCAGTCAGTGCACCACATGTGGTCCACTGTAGGCGTTACTTAAGGTTCTTTGCAGCGTCCCTTCGGCCCCTAGCTGCAACCCCTTTCATTCTTTTCCCTGAACCTCCGTTCATATTCTCTTTCTTCCTTCTTACTTTCCATACTCTTCCTTTCAGCGGTGAGTGGCCTCATAGGTCCCAGTGCTTGGCCTTTGGCCTGAATTCTATATTCTGTTCTATATTCTATCAGTTCTAGTGACTTCCTTTTATACGTTTTATAAGTTTATATAGAGTTCTTTATTGGAAGGGTGGGTAGAGCTCTCGGCTAGCACGTTGTTGGCCCTGCGTTCGACTCTCCCACCGGCCAATGAAGAATTAGAGGAATTTATTTCTGGTGATAGAAATTCATTTATCGTCATAATGTGGTTCGGATTCCACAATAAGCTGTAGGTCCCTTTGCTAGGTAACCAGTTGGTTCTCAGCCACGTAAAGTAAGTCTAATCCTTCGGGCCAGCCCTAGGAGAGCTGTTAATCAGCTCAGTGGTCTGGTTGAACTAAGATATACTTCTTATATGTTTATATGTTAACCTCACGCTACACTTCTCTATAATTATAAAGAGATAATTGGCCAATACAACGCCAATATCCATCCTGGCTGTGACCCACCACAGTCTCCTGAATATCTGGTACATCGTTCACTGTTCAGGCTCATGTATGCTTTTAATTATTTGTTTGTTTGTTTTCAAGAAAGTAACACAAGTCATTTCCCTAGCCCGGGGTCCATCTTGGTCGATCATGGGACTCAATTAAGATGCGACTAACCATTTTATCACGATATATTCACGTGTGTGTGTATATATATATATATATATATATATATATATATATATATATATATATATATATATATATAGTGAGGATTGAGAGGGGTTCTATCAACCAGTAGACATCAGTAGGTTACTTTAGTCCTGAAACGTCGCAGCAACAATAAAGTACCTTGAAAAGGAATAATGGAATGATCCTTCACCTAACCTACTGATATATATTATATATATATATATATAGATATATATATATATATATATATATATATGTATATATATATATATATATATATATATATATATATATATATATATATATATAATACTGTATATATGACTGTGAAATATTTTCTGTTGAAACAGAATTCCATCCAATAAAAGGAGACCATAAAACGTTGAAAGGTAGAAAGTTGATGCTATATTTCAGAGACCAACTGTCTCCTCTCACAGGCAAGAGAGGAAGACAGTTGGTCTCTGAAATAAAGCATTAACTTTCTACCTTTTGTTTTTATGGACTCTTTTATTAGATATATATATATATATATATATATATATATATATATATATATATATATATATATATATATATATATATATATATGTATTGTGTATGTGCGGATTCCCTGATTCATAAGCTGCATACACGTAGAAAAACAACTCACTTACCAGCACATACCCTCACAGCCAGTCTCATGCTTCCCAGACATGAAAAGTCCTTCCCGTGTCATTACCCGTAGCAGGGAGAAATTGCCTTCCTTGATCGTCATCGCGTTTTCTTGACCCAAACTTAACGATTATGAAGCAGCACGATATTTCCTCATAAACAACTGTAGCGTCCTTCCCCCTTGTTTGCTGATTTAAATGTGCACCCCTCCCGCCTCCTCCTCCACCACCGTCCCAGCTGCGATTGTCAAGTAAATCATGGAGCTGATGAAGAGCTACAAGACAAGTTCTTAACTAATTTCGCGGTAAATCACGATTAGAGTTGAGAGATGTAGTGATGCCTGTTATTTGTTGGACGTAAACTGCAATGCAAAGGAGGTTCGCATTTATTGTTTCTTGCAAGGTCTTCTGTTGCATGAATGTAAGATGTGTGTAATTGTATAGTGGCAGGGTTGCGCATTGGGAAAAAGCGCACACACACACACACACACACACATATATATATATATATATATATATATATATATATATATATATATATATATATATATATATATATATATATATATTACAGCATGGGCGTATATCACGGGTTGGAGCAGAAATATCCAGTTCCCACTATTTTATTGATCCGAACATTCTGCCACGTCACAGCGTTTTTCTCTTTATATATATGGAAGAGTAGTCGATACAGAATATGCCTTAAATACGCATGAAACACTAACGTTCTAGGCAGATAGCGGTAAGGGAGCTGAAACGAGCAATTGTGGAAGTTTACTGAACAGTCGAAAAGATCGGAAAGCTGGTTAATGTCTGGAAAGAGCAAGACTATACCTATGGGTTAATGTCTGGAAAGAGCAAGACTGTGCCTATGGGTTAATGTCTGGAAAGCGCAAGACTATGCCTGTGGCTTAATGTCTGGAAAGAGAAAGACTATGCCTGTGGGTTAATGACCAGTGCATTTCAGGATGAGTGATGTGCTGACGACCAGTTTCTAAAGCTGCTGTGGGGCTATGTTTGGCTCAGATTAAGCCGGCCTTATGCCAGCACAAAGTGCAGTCCCGTAATCAGAGGTAAAGGAGGTAAGATGATAAGGATAATTATAGGCCTGTTGTGGATTTCTGGACTCTGCCCAAAACAGCCGAGACTAAAGGAGCCAAGTACTGTTTATCAAGAGGCTCGAATGATAAAGAAGCTTTGCAATAAATACTTTGAAGCAAACCGTCTTTGAGGAAACATCCTTTGATTTTTTATAATAATAATATCGATGATAGATTGAATACGTCTTCAGCTAAGGTTGGCTCCGTAAGGGGGTTAATGCCATCAGTGCACCTCACGCGGTGCACTTTAGGCA
>NC_089742.1:57981770-57991770 GCF_040412425.1 Macrobrachium rosenbergii
ATTCAATTCAATTCATATAATATAGGGTCTTTGTTGCTTAACGGTTTTTGTTACGTATCAGAAAGACAGACCCCCAAAGTGTCTGTTAATCTTTCGAGGCACTAGAGAGTTACGAGGAACACTGTCACGTGCAGGCAGAGGATTTTGAACAATAACCCATTTTCGGGTAATGTGGATATCTTTTCTTTTTCGTTTTTTAATACCCATCGTTTTCCTGTACAGAAACTCGATGGTCGGTAGGTTTTGAAATTACTGCGTTCAGACACGCTTGCAGTTGTACGACGTCACCCTCATAAACTAACTGCCTAAGTCATTTTTTTGCCCAAGTCACAATCATGACTTAGGCATAGTGATAATAATGCGTAAGTCACTGAGTGACTTAGGCAGAAAGCTTTTTGGGAAATTTATTCCACTTACTTTCTACATCTGACTTAGGCAAGTATACCAGTAGGTGCGCCACATATTGGAGATTTGATTCAGGCAAAAATCCAAAAATCAATGAAAAATGACTTAGGCAGTTTGTTTGTGAGGGTGACGACGAGTTTTAAGTTTTTCCGCTTGAATCACTTTTATATGCACTTGCTTCTTTCGTGTGTTATACTGTAAGGACATTTCCTTTTATGAGCTGTTGCCGTGTATTTTTTGCATTAACGCTAGAATTATTTTTGATCGTTTTAATTTAAGTATTCGTACGTGCTCTGATGACCTGTTTCTTTTGTTGCTTAATTCGTTTCAATTGATCATTATGGTTTATTTGATTTAAAAAAGACATTGCATTGTCAGACGGCTACATTTTTTTAAACAGGTGTTGGAGGTCTTTCTGTTTGCTGTGGGTTATTGAAAAACTTTCAGTGTGTTGATACTAAAAATACCGCAGCTTTCATTGGCGTAATGAAAGCTGTTAACCCATGCGGTCATTCTGAACTGATTCTCTGATATACGCTTTTTTGTACATGGTACTTGATAACTGGAGAACGCATTAGCGTAATTATAAAAGCAGAAAGTTCGTTATAGTGTTTCTCACTGCTGCTACTACTGTTCTGTTACAATTTTGAGTAATAATTTTTCATAGTTTAATTTTTTCTTAATTTATTGAAGAAAATTACATATCAGTCAGGTGTTTCATTGACAGTCATAATGTTGCTCTAAGACAGTGGTTCCCAACGTGGGACGTACACCCCACCAGGGGGTTAATTTGATTTTTAAGGCGGGGGGGGGGGCAATTCGAGAATGTTTAAACCAAGTTAATGGCCCTTTACGCTTCCTCCACGTGAATGTAAGAATCATATATCACCAAGGGGGCATCAGGATTTTAGAGGTGATTAGGTGGGGCATGGCCAAAAAAGGTTGGGAACCACTACTCTAAGAGAAGTGATAGAGGTGGCAGGGTTCCACGTTGCTGAACAAATTCAAGATTCCAGTTTTTGGAAACTTTTTACAAATTCAAAGAAACTGTTAAAATTGGTTGAATAATTCTGCAAATTGAATACAATTTATTTTGCTGTAACAATCGTGTTATTCTTATCATTAGTGTAGGTGTTATTGTCAGTGTTCAGAATTCCTGCAGATAGTTGGTATGCAGTGTTAATATTTTTTTTTAGTTTAGGAATGACTGGAATGCAAGGTAACTGTGTTACTTTCAGTAATTAATACTGGTAGGCCCCGTGGGGGGTTACTGCCGTCAGTGCACCTCACGCGGTGGGGTGTAGGCATTACTTAAGGTTCTTTGTATCGTGCCTTCGGCCCCTAGCTGCAACCCCTTTCATTCCTTTTACTGTACCTCCATTCATATTCTCTTTCTTCCATCTTACTGTCCACCCTCTTCTAACAACTGTTTCGTAGTGCAACTGCGAGGTTTTCCTCCTCTCACACCTTTCAAACCTTTTCACTCTCAATTTCCATTTCAGCGCTGAATGACCTCATACTCTAGGTCCCAGCGTTAGACCTTTGGCCTAAATTCTATAGTCCATTCCCAGTACTGTTAGGAACAATCGAGGGTTATCTAGGAATATAAAAAACAACTTCATTATTTTATCTTTATTGATCAATATGAAAGAAAACAAAAACCTATACAAGCATAGATGAACATGAGAAATTAGAGTTATGTAATTGACGAAGAACGTTGAATTCTCTGATGACTTCAATCAGTAATTCAAACTGAAATTCATAACTGCGTGAAAACTTGAACATGTTAGTATTGCCGTATTATCATTGCTAATATCAACCTTTAGTTGGTAGATTGGGTTTGTCTTGGTTGTCTGGTCGTCGCTGGCTACTATGAAATAATATATTCTTTTACCTTTTCTGCGCGATGACCTGCCGCAGCCATTGGCTGTCAACCAGAGTATGTCGTGTTAGGCATTCTTTGGCTACCTTCCAGCAAGGTCAAGTGTTTTGCATGCATCGAAATTCTTCTCGACGCCGTTGGCGTGGGTCCCAAAAATGATAGGGGGGCCATATTCTGCGTATGAGTCAGCAGCGGTGGCCGGTGTATTGGTGTCGTGGTCCCTTGGAAAAAAAAAAAATGTCCCTTCTTCGTGGACTGGCAGCCAAATAACCACTTGCTAAGCCACGCCTCCTTGACCTCGAAATTAGAATGTTCTCGGAGGGCCGAAATGGGACACAGGGCGAAGTTCGAAATACTTTGGTATTTTAACATAAACACCAGACTCCAAATTCTGAAATTTGCTGCCAGACTTTCAAAATTTTAATAATCATATATTTAAGTAAAGGAATTTCCGTATTTCGACCATGCATGCTAATATTGTTCCGCAGGTCGAGGGGCTTTTGTCCGAAATATTTTAGTAGGCCGATGCTGATGCTCAAAGTTGGGACAATTTTCCTTGCTGACTTTATAAGATGGTTGCGAGTTGGAAGGAGAGTCAAGTTGTGCGTAGCAACGCTTTATATGATGGAGAAACCACTGGCATTATAATTCTCACTTATATACACGAATGTAAATTTTGAATGTAGAAACGTTACATAATTTTGATGATTAATAAGTACAATTTCATTGTTCGACGTTTTCTCCTTCTCTGAGGTGATGAGGAGAGACTCAAGTATTTATCTGAAATGAACGTGGCCTTGAACCTCGACCACAGGCGAACACTTATTTCCTTTATTATCGTCTACGGTGTGTACATAATATTCAATAATAAGAGCGTGAAAAGCTTATTATTATATTCATGACATTATACACAGAACGACAACATTCTTGACAGCTTATCTTATTGTTCGTTTTCTTACAGTTAAAAAGAAGTGTTGAAACTTGCATAGAGACAATGTATATAGACATCTTATGTTACGATGAAATATCGATCATGAAGCTCACAAAAAACATAGCACCCGGATCTGCTTATCAATAAGGTGTTTATTTACAGGTTGAATATAGAATTATGGTGTGATGATTTAGCTGGATGTCACGAATAATAATTCATTTTCGGGAGTCTTGTTTTCTCTGCTTTAGGTAATCTCTGCGGCGGGTTCTGAGCCATTTAGAAGATCATATTATAAGTAAATAAGTGAGGCTCTCTTGTGAATTAAACATTGAGGCTTCACGCATTCAGCAACACTGTAATGAAGATCTGTGCAATTGGCAATCAGTGTAGGGTTATGCTTGCGGCCATGCTTGCCTGTTGGTAGCAAAAAAGGGAGGTTAAGAACATGTGGTAATCACAAAATTATCGAGATTATACTAGCTTGGTTATCATCACGGAGAGGTTAAATGCACTTGCTAATGCAAACTGTAGGATATGGACAGTTGGTAATCATAAAATAATTCAGATTATGCTAGCATGGTTATCATCACGGAGAGGTTATATACACTTGCTAATGCAAACTGCAGGTTAAGAACATCTGGTAATCACAAAATAGTAGAGATTAAACTAGCATAGTTATAATCCCAGGGAGGTTATATGCACTAATGCAAACTGCGGGTTAAGAACATCTGGTAATCACAAAATAATAGAGATTAAACTGGCATGGTTATCATCACGGAGAGGTTATATGCACTTGCTAATGCAAACTGCAGGTTAAGAACATCTGGTAATCACAAAATAGAGATTAAACTAGCATAGTTATCATCGCAGGGAAGTTATATGCACTTGCTAATACAAACTGCAGGTTAAGAACATCTGGTAATCACAAAATAATAGACATTAAACTAGCAAGGTTATCATCACGGAGAGGTTATATGTACTCGCTAATGCAAAATGCAGGTTATGGACAGATGGTTATCACAAAATAATTGAGGTTATACTAGCTTGGTTATCATCACGGTAATGACAAGATGTAAGTTATGCACAGGTGCTAATAATAGAGCTAGTTATGCTCATTAGGTAATAACATAGGGCAGGTTATACAGACTTGTTATCTCCAAAGCAGGTTCTTGCAATTGATAGTCACAAAATAGAGGTTATACACAATTCACAGTCGTT
The DNA here is from genome assembly GCF_040412425.1 of Macrobrachium rosenbergii. NCBI lineage: Eukaryota > Metazoa > Arthropoda > Malacostraca > Decapoda > Palaemonidae > Macrobrachium > Macrobrachium rosenbergii. Next base: position 57,986,207 of record NC_089742.1, read on the forward strand.
AAAAGGAGTTTATGCACAATGAATAATAATAAAAAGAGGATATACGGGATTAGTTACCACAAGTGGCGGATGTATCCCAAGGTGTTATTCATAACAGGGAGTAATATAGGAGTTTGGAAGTGCAAAACTTAGATTAAGCCTCGTTATGTACAATGAAACGGAAACTCTTGAAATTATTTTTTTGGGGGGTTAAAGTTAACTTTTCCTGATTATTATGATTTTTACCTCGGAATGGCATATTTCTGTGTTAAGAATTTTCCAAATTGCGCAGGACGGTGTGAACTTGTTCTGATGATGCTCGATTGCTTTGTTGCCACCGGTACACACACGCCCGAACATTGTTACAGGGTTGCTTGAACGGACACTCGCTTTCGTGGTACCTTCTTGAACGCGCAAGCTTAACTCTCTTGTCAAATGAAACACTCACTCACACACAGTTAATAAGAAAAAAAGGAGGTACTCACGTACCCTCCGATCTCTGTAATGTCAAGTGAAAAAATATAATTCACGCGTTGAACGTACAATAATTTTAGTCATCCCAAATCCCAAATGAAATTACATTCTCTCACGTCCACATGCTTTCATTTAAGTATGTGTTTCGACGTTTTGGAGTTTGAGGAAATCCACCTGTTCAGAAACCTCCTGACTAAAATTTGTGAAAACAAATGTATCTGTTGAGATAGGCTACGTCTGTTGGTTTCGGGAGAGTACAGCTACTTCTTATATCGAAATAAAAATGTATTCTTAACTTCAACATTTCTAAATCAATTAACATTCTGATATTATTGGTGAAGATGCGTTTTTTCACGATTTTACAAAAAAAAAGGGGTTACTTGCATTGTTTCCTTAGTTGGACAACGGGCAAGGTCTCTTTTTCTAAACCGTACATATATGTTTCTGCGTTGCGTGAAATTTTGCTTAACTATGTGCAGTTATGTGAACAACTTCTGTATGTGAACTAAAGCACATTTGTAATAGTTTGAGGAAACGCAAATGTATACATAGAATTAACGGTGCTGCGTAAAAATTGATTACAACGAATAATTATATACTGATGCACAAATGCACGCAAAATAAACTTTCAGAATTCTCTCTCTCTCTCTCTCTCTCTCTCTCTCTCTCTCTCTCTCTCTCTCTCTCTCTCTCTCTCTCTCTCTCTCAGCATTGTCGTTATTGATAGGTATGGAACATAAAACTCTTTCTTTGCAAAAACAAATCTGTGACCATAAATAAAAAAAAAAATAACTGAGTTAATGCGAGCACCTGATTTGGAACAGAGATCTGGGATAATTTATTGGGTGAAACTCATAAGTTTTAACCTGTTTTTCTCAGCCGAAATGAAACTGCATCGACGATAATTCTGTATTAAAGGCCACCTGGTGGGGAATTGTCACTTTGTTTTTATTATTATTATTATTATTATTATTATTATTATTATTATTATTATTATTATTATTATTATTATTTATTATTATTATTATTATTATTATTTCTACTTCAAAAAATAATTATGTTATCTCTGTCGGAGGAACTGGAAGGAGATATAAATGTCTTTTTTGTCTGCTTGATCTTTCTAAAAAATATCTCAGAATGATGTTAATGGATTCCAGAACAATTTTATTAAGACGAAGGTCTAAGGTTGTGTCTCATGTAAGAGTCTTCCTTTTACTGTACCTCCGTTCATATCATCTTTCTTCTACCTTACTTTCTACCCTCTCCTAACAATTGATTCACAGTGCAACTGCGAGATTTGCTTCCTGTTAAACCTTTCAAACCTTTTTTCTGCCAATAAAATCTATATTCTATTCTGTAAGAGTTGATTTGATATTGTGATGGATCCGGATATTATGGTTCCTGGAGATTTTCTGTTGAGGATATCTCGAAAAGTAGTAAGTGTGTGTCAGTGGAATTTTGTGGAAGGACGGGTTAATGGAACAGAATTAATTAGATTATGAGCTGAATTTTTACATGAATGCAAATACAGATTGTGATCCAGGGAATTTATTTCTGTAGAATTTGTCGACTGATAGGACTTGAGTTGAGGAAGAATTAAGATTCTGAAATGGTCGTGGATGGGGATCCAGATGTATCTAAAAGTTGTTGATGCATTTCTACAGAAGTTTGTGGAGAGGTGGGTTCAATAATAGTTGATAAGACTGTCATATGATGTGGATCCGGATTAAACATTTTTTTACTTAGAAATATCTCATAAAATTATGATGAGTTTAACGAATAAAATTTGTGAAGGGGGGTTGGGGTATATATGGCATAAGAGCAGTGGATTTAGAAACAAGATGAAAGCTGATGTTGGTGGAGTTTCGGAAGTGGATCCAAGACATTTGATCTGGATTTTAATGCAGAGTAAAATGGATCTGGATATAGCTGCTAAATCTGTTTTTTTCCGCTTGTCATTATCATTGTTAGATAAGGAAGACTTGAAGTGTATTTTTGAATTTTTTCGATATGAATTTTTTACTATTTGGTTGTCTTCAGCTCGAGAACAACAGTTTGATTTGAATATGTATTCTTTAGGCCTAGACTGAGGAATGCGTTTCAAGAGTATTATTAATATTATTATTATTATTATTATTATTATTATTATTATTATTGTTGTTGTTGTTGTTGTTGTTATTAACAACAATATATTTTGTTCTTGTCTCCGTCCCTTCTTTGCTTCGCTGTGTTGCTTTGTTGGTGGCTGTGATGGCGGTTTCGAATGTCTGTGTTCATGATTTTTACTTACAAGAAGTAGTTCAATGTCATGTACGATTCCAGTTGTATCCTGTGAACGTTAAATAATTAGTAAAACAAAGGTATGTGGTATATACACCAAATTCCATTCCTAGAGTTTCTTGTTGAAATGCCGAAAGGAAAATATTTTTGAAGGAAATTAATCTCTCTCTCTCTCTCTCTCTCTCTCTCTCTCTCTCTCTCTCTCTCTCTCTCGTTATCGCGTTTGTCCACCGGCGAGTCACTTGATTTATATGAGGGACAGCAAAGAAAGTCCCGCGTTTTCGTAATTTTGAAATCTGCCCCTTTCCCAAAGCATCCCTTATCCATTATTAATTTCTCATATAACTCGTTATTACGAGTATGGCAGCTCTCTCCGCAGACTGTTTTCCATCCTGAATGAATTATTATTTATTTTCCATCCTGAATGAATTATTATTCTTGAGACGCAAAGAAATTGTCATGGTAAACCATTTCCGGCGGGAAAATAGATCTCTCGTGTTAGTAGTACAGACGATGAATCTTTGCATGAGAAAGATGAGGAGCGATATCTTGAATATTCACTCACAAGGCAGCTTATGTATTCCTATCTCGTTTACTAAGTTTCTTTTTAAAACTAAAACCTTAAACCAACGTAACGATAACTACTTATCTGTAGACTAACAAAGTTTTATAATTATGTCATTACATCCTAAAATGTTTATTATTCGTTAAGGACTCTATTCGATCTGAAGTGATTCTGTTTTTTTCTTTTCTTTATCGAAGGTTACTGACTAAGCTTTTACAGAAGCCAGAGAGTGAGAGGTTATTTCCACGCGTCACTTGTTTTCGTTTCGTATGAGGGGAAAGCGGAGATGCGCAAGGCGATGCTCATTTGTTCGGAGGAGGCGGGCGATGCTCGGAAAGGGATGATCTTTACGCTCCATATCACGATTGTTCTTAGTTCAATCATAAGTTGACTTTTAAAGTGCGTCCGCTCTACTGTAAAATTTGTCATAAACTTGTCATAAACACACGTCGATAACTTATCTTACAGATATTACCAAAGAGGTTGAATAGATATTAATGACTCGGTAATTATATCTAGCGCTTCATACAAATATCTGGTATTAGCCAAAGGTTCGTTCTCCACTTAAAGTCGTTGACTTGCTTTCAACATGTTCGTGATACGTCAGAATTAAGTTGCCGCCGTTTGTATGTGACATGTTTACTGTAGTGTAGACGCAGCACCTTTTAAGCTGCGTCCACACGATCAAACTTTGATCGACGAACTTTGTTCGATGTGACGTCAGAAGCGGAGAAACAGCGGGAAAAATTCTGACTTTGTCCGCTCTTTCTCCGCTTCTGACGTCACATCGAACAAAGTCCGATCGAGTGGACGCAACCTTACCCTTATCCAAGCGGTTGACGTGATGTATAGGGGAGCTTCGTCCATCGTAAAATCATTTGATTCATCAATCCACGTTTTCTCCTCGCTGCTGAGGTTAACAGTATACAGTTATTTAATGCCCGTTTATTTGGTTGATATATTGTTTTATATCTTGTGGAAATATATTGTTCACATTTTTTCATCTTTATTTTTTAAGTTGTCGTCTTTTTAATATTCAGACATTTACTGTTTTGAATATAAATGGCACTTTAGTTAGAAATCGTGTTCAAGATGCTTAAATATTCTAATGCGATGATTTTCATACGGTGTCTAGGAACGACGACATGCGTTTGATAAATCATATTTTCTTCAAAAGTCAATTCCTGTTAAACAAAAGTTACGTCACAAGAAAAGACGTATAAAAATGCAGATGCGTTTAAAAGAAACTGTGGATCGTTTATGTTTATATATATATATATATATATATATATATATATATATATATATATATATATATATATATATATATATATATATATATACATATATATATATATATATATACATATATATGTATATATATGTATATATATATGTATATACTATATTACTGATATCTTATCTCGCGCTTCAATATCTGTAGTCACTGAAGGATGAAACGAAATTTGGACAAGTCTGAGGAGAGTAGAGTTCAAACCTTTTTAAGCGTCGTCGCTTTTATAAAGGATCGAAACCTCTTTGAGCATCGCCCCTTTTCAAATCTAATCAACTGAAAAACCAGTAATTATTTCCGAATTTCCCCCCATATTATCTTCCCATTTAAGTTCCTTAACCATATAAAACATCACTCTTTCTCCTTCAGAACAAGACAGAAAGTGGGGTTCCTTTTATCAATTTTACATTTAGCAAAATTGATATAAATTTTTTCCTGGGTTTTGGAAACGAATAGCTCTTGCTGTTACTTATATTATTTTCTCTCTTAATCTCTTCGTATTTCTAAATTTCATTACTTAGTCATAGTATTTATATCTTTCCTTTCTTATAAAATTTTCAAAAGACTTGTCAAAACTGTCGGGATTTTCAGTTTTTATATTTTTTTTTATTTTATGTTATTTGCTTCATAAATATTCACGTGGTCACATAATTCATTAACTCGTGGTATTCTACATATTCCTAATGATCTCATTTCTTGTCTGTTTGCATTCGTATCTCTTTTTCTGAGTAAATAACATAATATATGTATATATATCTTTTCTGCCTTATAAATTTTCAAATAACTTCAACTCTTTAGCTCTTTTAGTTTTTTTTATCCTTTTTGCATTTTTATCTTTTTCTTCTTAACTATTCAAGAAAACACTTAATTCATTCATTGACTTTATTAGTTTTCTTAGTTAATGTAATTCCTTGTCTGTTTCACTTGGTCGCGTCTCTTTTTCTACGTAATTCTTCACAACTATTCATCAAG
>NC_089742.1:57999270-58009270 GCF_040412425.1 Macrobrachium rosenbergii
TAGGGTAGAGTTGACCAAATCTATTTAAATCCCTGGGCGTTCTCTATGATGTGAAGGGCAGCGCAGGAGCTTCGGGAAAACACAAGTAACTGGATGTTTCATGACGTTTGCTATAGTCTCTCTCTCTCTCTCTCTCTCTCTCTCTCTCTCTCTCTCTCGCCATTACTAAAACATACTATACCAATACAGTGTAGCTCAATCTCTAAAAGAAAAAAGACAATGAAATGGTAGGCTCTACCGATAGGCCTAGGCTTACACAACAGCAACTCTCTCTCTCTCTCTCTCTCTCTCTCTCTCTCTCTCTCTCTCTCTCTCTCTCTCTCTCCATTGCTAAACATACTTTACAAATATAGTATCGCTCATTCTCTAAAAAATAATGAAATTAGCTCTACAGTACACATATAGGCCTGAAGCTTACACAACAGCAGACTCTCTCTCTACCTCTCTCTCTCTCTCTCTCTCTCTCTCTCTCTCTCTCTCTCTCTCTCTCTCATCATAACAATACATTCGTTCCTTTTCTTTGGACATTGCTCAAATTTAACTCTTGATTTCATTATGGAAGATCGCGTTTTCCGATTATGCAAGCATTCCGTTCAATGTGGCGTCATAAATTCATTTGTGTAAGGTTGCTTGGTAAGATTACGTCGAAAAATGTTTATTTTGCTCAGAACTGTCGTTGCAAATTACAACTTGAACGAATACTGTGAAACTTACTACTGCATTTAAGTATCAATGATTTCATTATCGTGAGACTATGATTGAAAGTTATAAGAGGTCAAGCAAAAAAACAAACACAATAAGACAGGCTCCTCCCCTTTCTAAAGTTGCCAGATGTCGCATTATTGAGCAACATATGTCCGAAGATTTAAAAAAAACTGTATCCTCACTTTCCTTGCCGAGTGTACATACATATGTATATATATATATATATGCATATCTAAAATACCAGTTTTTTCAAGTTAATAATGAAACAATCCAATGGCGATTGTATTTTTATTATCGTTGTTGCTACAGGAATAGTTTTTGTATTTTCATTATTGTTGTTGCTACCGGAATAGATTTTTTTTTTTTTTTTGCATAATTGAATACCGCCTAAAAGTGTTCTCGTGTCCTTTTGGCTCTTCTCGAGTTTTTTTTCCCTCTTTCCACGGAACCCAATCCCAAGATAAGACCCATTTGGTTGGGGCAACCAATCTGTGGTTGAAGATAACCCTTTTCCCTTATGTCCATAAGTAGTGACTCCTGTAAAAAGGATTTGCCCCCATAACAGCCTTGCTGGCCTTCTTTTTTTTTGCATCTTATCGTTGCGATTCCAAACCTTGGTGTTAATTGAACGATCTACTTTATATATATATATATATATATATATATATATATATATATATATATATATATATATATATATATATATATATATATATATATATATATATATATGTAATATGTAGAATCTACTGATCTTTTTATCAGGATACATATGTAATTTTAATAACCACAATGTCCTCTTAACTTCTCGAATTCTTCGCGCATTTTTGGACATACTTTGTATGACAAGCATATCCAAAAAAGCGCATGAAGAATTCGAAGAAAAACATGTAACTAACTATTACACACACACACACACACACACACACACACACACACACACACACACACACATATATATATATATATATATATATATATATAAAATGTGTTTGTGTTTGCGATAATGTATTTACTATAAACAGGTAGCTCAAAAAATGAACATTATTATTCTATGCAAGTATTTCCGGTTGAGGTTGATAGGCCCGTATATACTGTACAGCAGTGTATATTTCCTAAATACAATACGTCGTCCTCAATAGAGGTGGCCTTAGAAAAAAAAATCCTCCGTTTATTGCTGGATCAAGGATGAATGCTCTGTGTTCAAAACTTACACCGCATTAATTACTTCAAATTATTACACTGAAGGCTCGTCTGTAAAACATCTACACCCCATTCTACACAATTTTGTTTTTTTCGCCACAGCTGTTAATCTTCCCAGCGATATACCGTCTCGTTCCTCTCCTTCCTCCCAAGACTTCATATTATTCAATTTTATTTTTACCAACCCATTGTGCATTTCGTCTCATGATTAAACTACGTCAAAACACTCTTGGCATACCTTTTCAAGTATTTTATATTGCCATACCACCATACCTCTTTTATTCCTCGCCGTTTCGTCCCTGTTTCTAACAGTAAATAAACAATTGTTCACTTCAACAGATTCCGCTATATTTAATTGTTTGTGTTTATATCCAAACTCAAAAAAAATCCACCGATAATCCAACTTTTTTTCTTTCCCAGACGAACTTTTTCTCGCATACTTTGCAGAGCTCCTCCATTCTGTACTTTTCCTTATTCTCTGATTCACTTTTTCTCTCATTCTACTGTCATCAGTAGCTTTCATTTTTCCGCCATCCATTCTAGAACTCATTACTCCATCTTAGAAGCTTCCGTTCACCTTCACAACCTTACAGGCACCAACACTTCAGTTTGAACTTTCTCGAACACTTTCAGTCCCTTTCACTAGTCTCTGAAAATTCTCTCTAATCATATTAATGAGATCTGTGTCTTCTGTGAGTGTCATCCACTCAACGGTCGTCAATGACCTCCTTCCACTCCTGTATAATTTCACAAGACATCTGTGTGCTGTACCTTAGGCAACTTCATCTACTGCGCGTCCTTCAAACAGCATCTCTCATTTCGTATTTTTCTTCTAAGATCCATTTTTAGTTTTCTGTAAAAGAAAACTATTGTGCCGGCTTTGTCTGTCCGTCTGCGCTTTATTCTGTCCGCATTTTTTTCTGTCCGCCCTCAGATCTTAAAAAATACTGAGGCTAGAGGGCTGCAAATTGGTATGTTGATCATCCACACTCCAATCATCAGTGATTAAGGTAGTTTAACCTGGCCACAGAGCTGACTACCAGCTATTAAGATAGTTTAACCAGACCACAGAGCTGACTATCAGCTATTAAGATAGTTTAATCAGACCACAGAGCTGACTATCAGCTATTAAGATAGTTTAACCAGACCACAGAGCTAACTATCAGCTCTCAAAGGGCTGGCCGTCCAAACATACCAGATTGCAGCCCTCTAGCCTCAGTAGTTTTTATTTTATTTAAGGTTAAAGTTAGCCATAATCGTGCTTCTGGCAGCGGTATACTACCTCGGGCCGTGGTTAAGTTTTATGGGCCAGTTCATACAAGCGATATACCGAGACCACCGAAAGATGAATCTATTTTCGGTGACGCCATGATTCTCACGATGTACAGAAAAACTCGATTGCGCTGGAAGAAAGCTTCGGCTTATTTTTTACTTGTTTTTTCATTAACCAACTTTTTCTCTCGAGAATTCTCTCTCAGTTTTACGTCTTAGATTTTCACCAGTGCTCATCATTTTACGTTGTCCTTCATTCCCTTCTTCTTCCTCTTGTTACCTCTCTGCGTTTGCTTATCAAACGTGCTTTGCACAGCCTCCTTTCTTTCAGTTCACTAAACCTTCTCATTTCCTTATCCTCCATTGCTGTCCTGTTATTTGCCCTTTCCAGGCACCGGGCCCCGTGGTACACTTTAAGCATTACTTACGAGTCTTTTCAGCGTCCCTTCGGCCCCTAGCTGCAACTTCTTTCATGCCTTTTACTGTACCTCCGTTCTTATTATCTTTCTTCAATCTGACTTACCATATTCTTTAACAATTCTTTCATAGTGCAGCTGCGAGGTTTTCTCCCTGTGACACCTTTCAAATCTTCTTACTGTCAATTTCCCCCTTCAGTGCTGAATGACCTCATAGGTCCCATCACTTGGCCTTTGGCCTAAATTCTATATTCTATTCTATTCTTTTCATGCACCTGTTTCAGCAAAGTCCTCCCTGCCGTCCGAGTGACCTCATCCTTAAATCTTGCATACTCTCTATGTGCTGCTTCCTTTTCTTTATCTTCAACCCTGGTTAATTTACATCTACTTTCATATGTTACACACACACACACACACACACACACACACACACACACAATATCCAGTGGTCATGATATTCGCCTCACCAACTGCAGACCAGGAGTTTTTGATCTTCAGACGAGGTTAAGGAGAGTCTTTTTCTTGTTAAAGCCCAATGCATATTTGTAGACTTCGACAGTGATTTAGGTGCACTGTGTCGGCTGTGATCGGTTGTGGTTAAGGTAAAGATGGGAGATGGTCCGGCATTCTCATCCCAAAACAGTTGCTGAGAAGGGAAGAGTTACCTTTGATGATCTAGCCCCTCTAAAATGAATAGGTATATATATATATATATATATATATATATATATGTGTGTGTGTGTGTGTGTGTGTGTGTGTGTGTGTGTATGTATGTGTGTGTATGTATATATATGGGTGTGCATATATGGAAGATATAATTCAGTAGTTTATGAAACGCGAAGACACTATTAACAACTATGAGATATGACGAAGACGTAGATAGATAACTCAGTCCAATAATTGCACTCGCCATTACTGAAATCTTCCTTTATGGTTTAAAAGCGACCCATCTATTAAGAATTCTTTTATATTTCCTGAATGAATGGGAATTTAAGGGAATGGGATTAACTCTGTCCCCATTTCGTTTGATTGGCCATGATTATGGCCTCCCGTATTATCTATTGTTCGCAATAATGGCCGTAGATCGAATGGAGGAAACTTTGTCGTGACGACAATTGTCGCGGGAGAAAAGCCATAGGTGTCCTTGGAAATGTTAAGGGAAATAAAACAATTCAACATTTAGCAATATTACTTTTCTTAAATATCAGACCTAGTTCATTAAAAACTACTTTCACATTATGGAAATATAATTATTAGATGATCAGTGGATGGTGTGAAGGCAAATAATGACGACAATTGTCGCGGGAGAAACGCCATAGGTGTCCTTGGAAATGTTGAGGGAAATCAGACATAATTCAATGTTTAGCAATATTGCTTTTCTTAAATATCAAATCTAGTTCATTCAAAACTACCTTCACATCATGGAAATATAATTATTAGATGATCAGTGGATGGTGTGAAGGCAGTAATGACCTATGTGAAGCTAACTTTTGGCAGCTGGTAAACAGGTGGATAACAGTTGCGTAGTATGTTGGTTAAACCGCCCAGTTAAGCTTGTTAAATCAACTGATGATTGCAATTACCATTGGGATTAGCCAGTTCATGACGAATTATCGTTTTGTCTAAGTTAACCATATGTCTTTCCAGTACTTTGCTGGTGGCTTTGAGTTGGCAACAAACAGATTGGGAGATATTTTGTTACAAATGAAAAATGTCCCAGGTGCTCCAGTAATTTTGAAAAGCTGAAATAGATGTGTAAATCTTGGCTAAAACACTTATATGATGTTACCAAGGCTAACAGAGGGACAGAAAGAGCACTTATACAGCAGAGATGTTTTTAACGGAAACAGGCATCTTTCTTTCTTCAAGGACAGCATTTATATGCATTTTGTCAAATAATGCACTTAATAATATCTATTTCATGTAAATGTAAATCATTCTGGACATTATTTTACAGAGGCATTTGTTACAGTTCCGTAGATATGGCCAGAGCAAGGTAGCCTACATGTCATAGGCCTAACTTATTTCTTTAAGAGCAGCACTTGTATGCATTTTGTCAAGTAATACAGTTGATACAATTCATTTCATGTAATGGTTTATCATCTTGAACATTATGTTAAAGAGGCAGTTGGTGCAGTTCCGTAGATATGGCTAGAGTAAAGTAGCCTACATGCCATGTGTGTAATCTTTTTTTAAAACTGAAATTTGTGTAGTCTTATTGAAGTTAATGAGGGAAAATTTCGTTCATAGAATATATCATGTAATATGATGCTAATGTGTAAAGTTAATGGTACTATCATTGTTCTGATGTAATTTCGCATCGCTGTCAGTTAGGCCATCCCACTTCTCATCAGTTCTTATTGAGCCAACAAAGCTGTCAGTCATTGGCTGCAAGATGACACGAGCATGCCAATACTAGCTTCTTCCGCGATCTCGGAATAGAAGATGCTAAAAGATACCGGAAAATATGTTGTGAGAGCATCTTTACTCTTATTCATTTAGCTGAGAATGCTTTTGCAGAAGCTAGGTCTATCGTATGATCACTGCAGCTCAGTTCTACAGATCTCTACAAAAGAAAATGGGACAAAAGCGATGACTTAAACACTTTCACGCGAATTGACATCGACATAATGAAGTTATTTCTGAAAACGGCATTTCGTCGTTACATCTGTAATTTACCTTGTTCTAAAGTTTGGGCATCTCCTAGACTGCTTTGGGGTGAGATATGTGCAGTCATATTGCATAAAAACAGTCATGTTCATCGTTATTTGTCTCTGCAATAGCAGACTGACATTGTTGTGTGAAAATACTGTAGTGTGAACAATGAGTGTCTGATAGTTTCATTATCGTGGTATTGGAATCTACAAGTTAGCAGTACAGTTGCCAGAGCGCGCTGATGAAATCTTCAGACTCTCTGTTCTCTGATATTTAATGGCACCACGTATTGCTGAAACCTCTGGTTTCGGAAATTTATGAATGTCAACTTGAAACCTCAGTTTTATAAAGACTGACGATTCGCAAGCTTTGAAGGAACCGCCTGGTAAGTGATCATATGATCTTTCTTACCAGTCGTGTGCTGTTCTGTCCAGTGCTCTGAGCAAAAGTGTTCATGACGTCATTATGACAAGTCTTATTCATGACCTCCGAGCTGGAATGTTTGAAAGTTTATTAACGAAAAGCCTTTTAGTAATGTTTAACCGCCCTCTCTTCTCATTGTTGGGTTCATCATAGACCGTTAGGAAACAGCCACCCTCATTACGTTAATGAAAGTGAATGAAAGGCAATACCGTCTGATAAACGAAACCACTTCTGATATACATTCCGTTTCTTTGTTATCAGCGTTGGGCTCTTTTTAAGGGGAGACTGCAACACAGCAACCCTTATCGCCATTGTGAGTCCGAGAGAGGGTGGAATGAACGAGAAATGAAGTGTGTGTGTGTGTTCCCAACCACTTCCCTTAGGTGCGGCCGCGTAAACAATGCACGCAGGCTATTATTAATTCATAAGGCGTAAATATTACTAGCGTATTGAGGGCGCTTATCGCCATTTTCACGTCGTGGGCGATTAGGTGACGACAATGCTCGCTGGCACGGATAAAGCGAAAGGATGGCGATAAGTAAATGAAGCGAGAAATAAGGGAGGGAATAGTGGCTCAGGAAATTAAAGGTACGAGCGCTGGAAGGACAGGGATCGGGTAGTGAGGTGGAAGGGAGGTTTGGAGGGAGGGTGCCGGAGGGGGAGGAGATAAGGAGGGAGCGGGCCCAATGAAATTGTATGGAACGGAGAAGGATTGGGGTCTAAAATTATCAATACATTAATTACGAGAATGAATCGCTCAAGGCGTCAGGGTAGTTTTTTTTTTGCTTGTTATTTTTTGTTTCTTCATTTTTTGCTAATTTGCTCATTTTTTGTATGTTGTGCTGGGGAGAGATACGCGGTTTTTCAGTATACTGAAGACTAAAGTGAACGGCTTCCGTCACTTGTTTATTTCTTGTACATTTTTTATATTGAGAGATAAGGATTTTTTATTTATTTATCTATTTATTTTGCTCTTGTAGGTAATATAGCGAAAATACACAAAATTCCAACGTCACAGAGAAACCTAGGTAACGCGACAAGAACAGACGCACAGAAGGTGACCTACGAGCAGGTGACATGTCTGTATAAAGTTTTCAGTGTAAATTCACAGACAGCCCCCATTGCGGATGTATGTGACCCCATATGGAAAGTATGGAGGCGTTCTTAGAAGAACGAGCAGTGTTGGAGGCTTAGAAGCAAGCACCGAGCACGCGGTTTAGTATGCAAGCAGAAGGCGATTATATATACACGCACACACCTGGCAAGTTTCATTTATTCAGCGCACGATTGCTCGCTTGACCTTTGTGCGGTAGTGCTGACCTGTAGTAGTAGAAGACTTGTCCCAACTCTGACAGGTGGAAAAATTGAAATTTTATTCAACGTATATATTGTAAATTTCTTCAAGTGTGACTGAAGTTTCACGCTGAGAAATTAGTTATTCGTTTGAGAATTCTGCGTCTAATGTGTGAAAGCTATATTGTAACTGTGTATGAATGGATGATTAGATGGCAATCAGGTGCCAAGTAGTATTATCTGATTGGTTTTGTTTTCAGCTGTAGAATGTGGTCCTTATTTTCTAATCATTCTTGTTATGTCACAACTGGCTTGATCACTATGGATTTTTTTTCTGTTCTTTTATGTAATCTAGCAAGCATACGAACATGGAAGGTGGAAGGCTTATCTATCCAGCTTACCCTTTAAACCTGTAAAATAATCTGGTTATTAAAGATTTCTGCCTCCAAAAATTTAATCATTCGAGTATGTAAGAGTAAAATCAGCGCATTTTGTATAGACTGATTGCTTCTTCGCTTGTTTGTCTGCAAATGCGGTTAGTGATGGGCAGTGTCATCGTTTTAGCTTTCTATAAAAGAAAATTATTGTGACGGGTTTGTTTGTCCGTCCGCACTTTTTCTGTCCGCCCTCAGATCTTAAAAACTGCTGAGGCTAGAGGGCTGCAAATTGGTATGTTGATCATCCACTCCCCAATCATCAAACGTACCAAATTGCAACCCCCTAGCCTCGGTAGTTATTTCATCTTATTTAAGGTTAATGTTAGCCATAATCGTACGTCTGGCAACTGCTATAGATACACATGCCACCATCGGGCTGTGGCTGGATTTCGCGGGCCGCGGCTAAGAGTTTCATGGGCCGTAGCTGAGGCCACCACCGGTCCGCGGCTGAGGCTATTTTCATACAGCATTACACGCTGTGCAGAAAACTCGATTGCGCCTAAGAAAATTGGATCCATTTTTTACTTTTTTTTTTATTGTTTCATACATTCTCTCTCTCTCTCTCTCTCTCTCTCTCTCTCTCTCTCTCTCTCTCTCTCTCTCTCTCTCTTTGAAACTCGTCCCAAAGTTTTCAGAGTGCATTTTGCCATGTGATCGAAGTGTATATATAACCATTTGGTGAAACTTGAACCCTAACGATGTCTGGATCCTTTGGGATGAAGTACATCCTCCGATCACGATGTCCAGATACATCATCATCAACATCCGGGTTCTTCTCTTTCCAAGGAAAAAAAAAAAAAGACTTTCGTAACTTTGAAAGTTCTTGGGAAAGAGAGATTTGCTTTGGAACCTGGGGCACGTTTGTTAGGAATCCGAATCTCCAGATTTTCCAAATACGTCTTTTCAAGATGCTGTAAAACGAACACCTTCTCTGCAGGTGAATTTGTAAATAGTTTGTAAATGATGCATATCATATAAATTTAAGGATTATAGTAATTTTGTTATCAACAAAAAAATGAAATCTCTAGAAGAGACTCGGGTGGTGGTCTGCCTAAAATAGGATTTTGTGGGTCTCAGTGAGGCGTTCCAGTGGTATTTAGTTTTTCATTAATTTCTTGTTGATCCTTATTTTGCTGCGAAGTTCTTTTCTTTTACTGTTAGTGAGCCACTTATATATATATATATATATATATATATATATATATATATATATATATATATAAATATATATATATATATATATATATATATATATATATATATATATATATATATATATATATATATATCTTAAAATTATTCAGTTTTCTATGAAATTATACGTTTTCGGTCTACTTATTCCTCTTGTCTCTAATTATTGTATGCCTTCTATTCAAAATTACGAAAGTCTACGCCTTTCAACTTAGCGTCATTAAATTGTTAGACAGATTCTTAAAGAAATTCTTTTGAAAACTTAAAAAATGAGAAACATTTATGCACATGTATGTATGTATGTATGTATGTATGTATGTATGTATGTATGTATGTATGTGCTCCTTAACACATGTGTTGTAAATTTGCCAGAGTTCAGTGAACAGTCTCTCAATTTAACCGTCA